>NW_019272026.1:5157525-5310970 GCF_002738345.1 Cucurbita maxima
GCAAGGATAATAAGTTTGGAAGTTTTGATTTGATCAAACTTTACCCGATTATCCAATTATATTTGGCTAACCGTTCACTTCCTATTTCAGACTTCCTTCAAAAATGCGTACTCTTTGGACTTTCTCTTTTGATTTTTAAAGAGTCTATAGGCTTCCTTTAAAAATGCATACTCTTAAGACTTGCTCTTTTGATTATTAAACGAGTCTATTAGGAAAAGGCTTTCACACCCTTATAAAAAATGTCGTTCTCTTCTCCAATTAATACGAAAATTTAGATCACCGTCTATTTTAAGCCACCACCATATCATTCTATCTAAAATTATAAAATATTTGGTAAACTAATCTGAAGCTAAACACACCCAACGATGGCTTATTTCTTGAGATGTGAAAGAGTAGAATGGTGATAAAAGTTCCAAGTCATAATGAAAATTAAAGAAGGGAAGATCACAGATAAGCTCTGATCAATAATATCTGCAAATTCCCCCATTAAATCCATTTTCCATGTTACTACTTCATAATAAGCTAAGCACAAACAGAGAGATCTACTTGAGAAAAGTACAGGACAGAAACAAGAAGACGTATACTACTAGAGATGTAAGTAGTTCGAGCGACCACGTCGGTTGCAATAGAAACGAAGGAATACTCGGAACAATCAACGAACCGCATACCCAACCGGCCACAAGAGAACCAAGTCTGCAGGCAGAACAGTAAGAGACGGCATATGAGTCACTGAGTTTTAGTTTTGAGATATATAATGAGATCAGCAGTTCGTGCAAGTTTTACCCAATAATAGAAGCCCGAGCCACAGTTTTAGTCTTCTCATTGAGAAAATATATGCAAGCCGCCAAGGACACTGCAACCTGCATTAATCGATATACAAAGTTTAACCAGAGATGACAGTGGCCTAAAACACCCCCAGCAGGATCCAAATTTGATGCAAAGACAGAATGTGCTTTTAAATGGAACAGACCCAAAGATGTATAACCAATCCCGAGTGCAAGTTTAGATATCTTGATATCATACCATACAGATGAATGAGAATAAGAGGAAGAAAAATAACGTGGGATAATTGAAAAACGCTCAACTAGAGGAAGAGAACCGAAGTTATGATGCACGAACTCCTACTAAGTAACTAATTTAATAATTAATATGATGGAATATAGATAAAGCAGATATTGGATTCTGTCAAAATAATTAATTGATTAGCAAGATAAGAACCCTCGAGCACAACCTTTTATCTTAAATCCGTAGATTCTTCAAAGCTTCCGTGCACCCATCTATTCTTAATCTCAAAGTGGCACTTTATTACTAAAGCTTGCAAGACGCAGAGCAAACACAATATTTATTTTTCCTGGATGATAATCAAGATTTAAAATTTGAATATTCAACCAC
This sequence comes from Cucurbita maxima, assembly GCF_002738345.1. Lineage (NCBI taxonomy): Eukaryota > Viridiplantae > Streptophyta > Magnoliopsida > Cucurbitales > Cucurbitaceae > Cucurbita > Cucurbita maxima. Next base: position 5,158,918 of record NW_019272026.1, read on the forward strand.
TAAATCAAGGTTTGTAACCGCTCAAACCCACCGCTAGCAGATATTGTCCGTTTTAGCCTATTACGTATCGTCGTCAGTCTCACAGTTTTAAAATGCGTCTACTAGGGAGAGGTTTCCACGCCCATATAAGGAATATTTTGTTCTTCTCTCCAACCGACATGGGATCTCACACAGTCACCACCACAAAAATGAAAATTAAAGAAGAGAGGAGGCTACGGCATTACAGTGGACGGTGAAGATGGCTTATAATCGTGAACTCACTGCTTTCCCTATTTTTTTCCTTATCTTATTTATTCCTTATTGCCGTTACTTTTATTTGTTTTAAATATTTGGATCAGAAATTGAGCATGCGACAAGGGATAAGTATGCATTTTGTGGCACGTTCCTAGGTACTCTTCTTCCCTTACCACTCTAACTAACATTCAAAACGTGCAGCTCCGATTTACACCCTTTTGATTACTTCCCAACAGAAGCACTAGCCTTTGGGACATCACTAAAAATATGTTTATTCATATATTGAGATGACACTATAAAGGGAAAAAAATGTGTTTACTGAAGGAATATTATACTAACCTGAAAAGCAGGTCCACCTTCCGCTGAGTTCATAATGCTCCAGCCACCCATAAATGCAAAAAGAAACAATCTTCTGAAGATAACATCAGTTGGAGGAAGTTCTACAAAATTCAGCAAGTTCTTAAACCATGGTGGGGACTCCTCGACTTGCTTCTTCAACCTGGTTTTCAAATTAATCTTTGTCTTTTTCCTATGCTGGAAGCTTGCCATCAATATTTTCTCAAAAGCAGCTTCTATAGATTCCTCACTTCTTTCATGACCGGAATACTGCTGCAAAAGAAAATTCCGTGCACTCCAAATTTCTTCCTCTGAAGCAGCAGTACTTACACCAAGGCGTTTATATGGATCCCAAACACGAATTCGAGAGAACTTTGTGACATTACCTGCGAATAATTAAGGATTGACAGATTTATCACTATAGCAGCTAAGAAAAAGTAGGGATATTTTTAAGACAAACAAATCTAATAAACTTTAAGTCAAGCATACTGCGAAGAAACAACCAGGAGGCCGAGTCTCAAATTTAATATTGTCCACGTTATATAATCCACTAGCCATATCAAAATTTCTTATTAATACTTAAAACCAAAGAGGAAAGAATTCCAGAAATAAAGCAGATAATGTTCTTTAGAACATAAGTTTCTCGAGGTAAGGATAACTCCACGTTCTTCCAATCAAACCATTTTAAAAATATCCATAGAAAAGCTGATTGGAGCAGAAAGAATCAATCAATATGAAATTGCCGATAGCCTCATACTTGATAAATAACAATTTATAATCCTATTAACAACATAGGGTAATTTAGCCTCCTACTGCAGCCGCTGGAATTAATCGATGGAAACCCACCCCATATATACTAAGTATGCACAATTGCAAATTGTTTCAAGAATGAAAATGCAAGAAGATAATAGAAAGGTACCTTCATATGGTGTATCCAAAACACATCTGGGGCTTCTAAACAACGCGCGAAATGGTCTGCCCTTCACCCCGTTTAGGCGACTTGACCTGGAAAAGAGCAGAAACACACCACACAAATAAGCTAAAACCAAAACTCAATAAATTCCAAAGTTCGAAAACGAGAGAGAGGGAATTACAGGTTTAGACCCAGGAAAGGTGTCGCTAAATCAAGGTTAGTTAACGAAACGGAAGCCATTCTTCAAAAATAGAGAACGCGCACAGGAACAATAAAGAAACCCTAAATTAAGGTTTCATGAACACCATGGGAGATAGAGGCGAGAAGCCAGAAAGAGATGATGTGCAATCTGGGCGACTGGAGAAAGGGAGTGAGGAGAGCCAGAAGATGGGCTTAATGCTTTTCTAGGTAGGTACTCACCCACCACACATAATACGCCGTCGTTTTTGTGGAAATTATTCAAGTATTAAATATATACTTATTTCTCATTTTTCTCTATCATCCCATGAAACAATTGAAACAAATAAATAATTAGTTATATAATCTTTTTTTAGTTAAGATAGTTTCAATTATACAATTATTTATTTGTTTGTTTTAATTGAACTTTTTTTTTTTTACAAAAAAAAAAAAAAATACTTCCATTTTAAATTTGCTGTGACTATATAATATATTAACAAATTTAATCTATAATCAATCTGAACATAACTTAGTAGATAATAGATAAAAGACAGAAATTATTATACTAATATTGAACAAATGACATCTTCCAAAGCTCAAAGGTGATTGTATGACTAAGTTTTTTTTTTTTTCAAACATTATTTATTAGGCAGCTCAGTTTATCATAGTGGCGGCTCGAAATAGCATCTGATCTTCGTAGGGTTCTTCTAAGATGTCTATAATTCAGAGCTTCGTTTTGTGTTCAAGTGTAAGCTGCTGCCTCAATACCCTTCTCATAACCTTATTTGTTGCAGTCCTTGGAAGTGAAGGGTAAGGAACCACACGGTGAACCTGTGCACATCCCATAATATGAACCAAACTCATTAAAACTGTTTGCTTTTTAGTGGTATCATATCAATAAGCTTAGCAAAAATCCTACCCTGAACAGTGGATTGAGGTTCTTCTGCAGAGCTGAGTTGAAAGACTGCTTTAACTTATCCAAACCTGGCTTAGTTTCATCTGGATTCCTGAATACAACTGCAATCACCAACTGTTCGGGGCCACCGCCCTGTGGCGGTACCCCAATGGCTGCTGTTTCAAGAATGCTGTTGTCGACTATATTGCAGATGCGTTCGATCTCGACTGAACTTACCTGCATGAGAAGAATAATCGTGTTATGGAACTAAATATGTTTTGGTTGAGATCTTGAATCAGCTTGAGGTGAGTACAAAAGACAGTAACACTGAATGAACAACACTAGTATTTTTGGATGTTTAAACCTGACATTCAAAAGATTATATTGATCAGTATGCTAGATTTCCTTTCTTCCAACCTCACAAAATTTGTGAAGATTTTACCTTTTATTCAGACAATCAAACAGAACCAGCTATCTTGGGAATTCCACGTGGCTAGTTAGGGAGAAGATCATAGGTTGATAAGGAAGGAATACTATCTTCATTGGAATAAGGCTTTTTAGGAAACCAAAAGCAAAGCTACGAGGGCTTATGCTCAAAGTGGATAATATCATACCATTGTGGAAGGTCGTGGTTTCTAACAGGTCTGTGATTCTTAACTTGATATCAGAGTCATGCTCTTAACTTAGCCATGCCAATAGAATTCTCAAGTGTCAAACAAAAAAGTTGTGAGCCTCAAAGGTGTAGTCAAAGGTGACTCAAGTGTCGAACAAATGGTGTATTTTGTTTGAGGGCTCCAAAGAAGAAGTTGAGTCTCGATTAAGAGGAGGTGTGTATTCAAAGGTGACTCCAATGTCGAACAAATTGTGTACTTTGTTCGAGGGCACCAAAGAAGGTGACGAAACTCGATTAAGTGGAGGTTGTCCGAGGGCTCCATAGGCTTCAAGGGAGGTTGTCCGACGGCTCCATAGGCTTCAAGGTTGGCTCTATAGTGTACCTTGTTAGAGGGGAGGATTGTTGGGAAAGGAGTAGTCCCACGTTGGCTAATTAAGAGGAAGATCATAGGTTTATAAGTAAGAAAGACTATCTCCATTGATATGAGACATTTTGGGAAAACCAAAATAAGGCCATGAGAGCTTATGCTCAAAGTGTACAACTATCATTGTGGAGGTCCGTGATTTCTAACACCATCACTATATATTCTTTTCACATATAAAACATTTAGTTCTGGAAGCAGGCATTAGATTTAGCTTCCTGCAGCAACTAAACAAACAGAACCGAAATTCTCTATGACTCCATCCCTTTAGAGGCTATTTTACCAACGCAATGTCAAAGTTCCTTTTGCCCATGTCATGGCCATAGCTGTTAGCATTGAGCCTCGGCAAAAAAAGAGAATAGAAAGATTTATTTTCACCACGAGAATCTGAAAAAAAATTTACCTTTATGCCTCCAAGATTCATTGTATCATCTGCACGACCATGTGCACGATAATATCCTCGAGGAGAACGCTCAAACAAATCTCCATGCCTCCTCAGTACCTGTTAAGAGAGTTGCGAGGTAATGGTAACATTGAAGTGCAAGATGAATTTCTCAAGCAGGAAGGTACATCAGAGAAAAGTGGCCAACCATTCCATTCCAACGGGGCATTCCCTTAAAATAGATATCATAATGGTGAGCATTCAAGAGACTGCTTGAAGCTCCAAACATGTAAGGTCCGAGCGCCAATTCACCAATTCCTGGCATATTCTGTGGCTACATAGGGGAGAAGACGAAGAAAAATGTAGCATTTAAAACCCAAGCAACAATATTTTACATACAGATTACAGACCCTTCAGTTTGATGCATGGAAATCGAGAGAACTAGCAAAGAAACTCTAGAAGCTTTATAATTAAGGGTAGCATATTTCAGTTCCATCAAATTCACCTCCACACTTCGATAAGTTTTGCAATCTTAATTTTAATCTAGAAAATGTGTTTCAATTTCGTATCTCTCACAAGTTTTCGTTTGAAAATTCATTAAAAAAAAAGTATTCTTATATACCTTCGATGAATTATGTAAGATACCAAATTGATAGAATTTCAAAGAAAACGATATTGGAGGTACATTTTAATTAAAATTTGTTAGTTTTCACAAACTTATTTAATGGCTAATAAGTTTATGGGTAAATTTTGAATTTTTTCCTTTCCATTTTTTTAACATATGCAGACTCTCTCCCACTCCATGCCATTGACACTAATCAGCCTACGCTACAAATGAAGAGTTGATAAATTCTTACAATAGGAGAATCATCGTCGCCAAGAATAAAGAGACTGCACCCCATAGCTGGTGTGCTAAAAGCAGCCAATGCCTGAGCCTGCAACAGTGACCCTGTTACAAATGCACCACCAATCTCTGTCCCACCACAGTATTCGATGACAGGCTTATAGCAAGCTCTTCCCATTAGCCATAGGTATTCATCTACGCTAGATGCTTCTCCGGTGGAGGCAAAACAACTTGAAGTTGCAACGGAATGACCATTTTATACATAAGGATTCTATTTAACAAGATAAACAGATTGAAAGTATAATTCTTAAGCTCACCGGATAGAAGACCAATCATAACCGGATGTGCAGTTTGTACTTTTCCATGAGCGGACAATACTTGGAATCACCCCAAGCATTGTTGTTTTAGCATCCTACAGAGGAAAGAGATTGCGAGACCGTGAATTACAAAAAAACCAAACTCCAAATGACTAGATTAAAGGTATGGATGGCCAAGATGACGCAATTAGAGAGAAATATGGCTCTGAAACATGGAGCAAATTAGCTCCATCTACATTGATCCAAATTTAAGAAACTTTTGAATAATATCCATTATTTTTCTCACTACCAAGTGATTTTTTCTATTGAAAAAACATTACCACCTGATATATTTAGTAATTCAAGCTACTATTAAAGGTTTAAACTAGTTGCTTCACAAAATAAACTTGTGTTTAAGTTCAGAGTTTGGAAAGAGGTTTACCTGTATAAATTTAACAAATCCAGAACTAAGTGGGGATCCATTGTATAATGCCATGGAAGCCCTGTTTAATAATGAAGCATAAACTAGCCATGGACCCATCATCCATCCAAGATTAGTGGGCCAAGCAACAACGTCACCTTTATGAATGTCCATGTGGCACCAAGCATCGGCTGCAGCTTTCAAAGGCGTTACAAGGGTCCATGGAATTGCTTTTGGTTCCCCTGACCAACAAACAAACACAATTATTAAGCCTAGAAGCATGAGAACTATGGTTGTAGTGGTGCATCCTAGTGTTTAAGATGATAATTTAGAAACTCATTTTATTATGGCATCGATTTTGTCTCAGGTATGAGATTCCCCTTCTTCTCACTAAGTTTATCAGAGTACAGCTAACACCAAATCTATCTCTTATGAGGTACACGCTAGGTGAAGGGAAGATTCCATTGGTCGGGCTGCTGGAAAGTCGTGCTGGGAACATAAATTTGTATAATTTAAGCTCTCAAGAGCTAAGTAATCCTGTTCAAGTGATAAGGTCATTCAAAAAGGTTTTATTGATATCAGCTCCATTCTTTTTAAAGTTTAATCTACTTTGAAAGTCAAAATTCAGTATTGTAGTCTGCCACTCTACACAGCAATAAAAGAAAATTATGTTTGTCGAGGTGACTTGAAAGAGCAAGTTAGATTGTTCATGTCTCATGAAAGGAGGAAAAAAGGCAGAAAATAGCAATTTCTTTTTTTTAAAAAAAAATCACAACAAAAATCTGTATCTCAATAACCGCTAGAGCTACTCTCTGTCAGAACAAAAAGATTGAGCAGTCGTGAACAATCTCTATAGATTTAGACTTCCTTCTAACGCTAGAGATATCCTACGGACACTTGTAATTGAGATGAATTTTTTACTGTGCACAAGAACAAAGACGCTTATGGATAGAGGTATAAATGGACTGTGTTATTTTTTCTCTTTGTAACTATTAACGAGTGTCTAAATTTGTTTGTGTATAGCTCAATTAATCTCAAGGAACGATCCCCTGAGTGTATAATATTTCACATAAAAAAGAACTTCTAGGACATTTAATGTCTTAGGCAGCCATTACTCCTACCTAAGACATAAAGAGAACATGGTTGTAATAATTTTGGATATAGTAGATAAATAAAGAACAGAGAGTTGCAAGCCTAAAGTCCGAATATTGAATTAACCTGTTGTTCCAGATGAAAAAAGAATATTCGTAAATGATTCCGCTGATTGTTCCACAGCAGCAAATTCCACTCCTCTGCAATAATCATATTTAAAAATTTTAATATGCAACGGCAAGATTTTAACAATACCCAACATCAAACCTAGCATAATTAAGAAACCAAGCATCTATTGAACTTGGATACACAGAATAGAGCATACTTCAAATCTTTGACTCTGTCCAGAAAGGCATGCCAAGAAATATCACCATCTCGTAGTTTCATGCTAAAACCTGTGCTATTGGTTGGAATTACGATTGCCAGAGGTGACTGAGCATCTACAACTCGACTGCAATGTTGAAACCAATTAAATGCACATTTCAGTGTAAGGGGAAAGCAAGAAGAACAGGTTCTCAACCCCATGCATAAGAAAATGTAACCTCACCTATACAAGGGTATACTTTTATCCCCACGAATAATAAGATCCTGAAAGAAGGTAAGAAGTTTTTGTTAGGATCCCGATTATAAGAAAGAAACAATGTAACTCTATAGAATATAATACCACCCTTCTGACCAGGCTCACCAAGTATTTACAATATATTCCCTACTAATACTCATTAACAGTTTTAATTGAAAAATTTGGATAAAGGAATATAAAACCGAGTATAGGATGATAACTACACAAATAACATATATGTTAAAATGATTCTTTGATCTACTGAAATATAATTCGACTGTCTGCTAGAAGGAACCAATAGAAAAAATAATCATAGAAGTAATTAGGCAGAGTTGATAACCTTAGAGGAGGAAAATAAATATACACAGCACGGTACGTTTATCACAGCATTGAGTCACAACCGTTCAGGAAACAAGCACTTCACAAATGACACATCGTAAAGATTGACTGCTGGCCCAGGGAAGAGGTAACCAATATCATCTTAAGATCACTTCTCAAGCACAAATTAAAACCTCTGTTTTACGAAGAATCGGACTAACCATGACTCACTATACATAATATGCACTCTAAATTCAAGGACGAGTGAAGTAGGGAAGCTCCGGCAGTTTTTAAAAGCAAAGACACAAGAAAAATCTATAGAGGCAATAATTTATTAACTGGACTTTTACTTGGGGACTAAGATTAGAGGTATCACAACAACAGGTTCTCACATGGAGCACCCTTTCGTCGTTGCAGGATTCTCCAATACCCTAGACACAAGCCATACAGTTCCAGTTATAGATCTGTGGATCCCATGTCTCATACAAAGAATCTCTTTGTAGAGTTAGCTAACATGTGAGATTGATTTACAGCGAGCTACACATTACTGTTGAAATCAATTGAACAAAACTCATAAAATAAAGCCATTGAAAATTGCAACCAGCTTAAACTTTTCACATTCAACAAGAGAGACAATAAACCATTTCAAAACCTGCTGCATCTTTTTTCAAGAGGAGAGTCGTACTTACCTGAGTAAATATAGCTTTTGCTTTTGATATATCAAGTCTTGTGGATATTTCACGTGCTGCAAAACTATCAGCTATGGAGACAACCACGTGTCCAGCCAGAACTATAGCAAGATAGATGACCACAGCATTTACATTCATTGGCATGTCAATTGCTATTGCAGTTCCTTTCTCAAAACTCATTGAGTTGAGAGCATGTGCAACTAACCTACAAATTTTAATCCCGACAGAATCTACTTTACACAAAAGGATATTTAATGATGTACTAGTATATCAATATATGAGCCAAACATCACTTAAAAATCACTATTAAACCACAAAAACAAATGGCAATATTTCCCCAGCGCAGAACATATTAGCATGAAAAATTCTTACCACTAAATCTATTCTGTTCGCATCTCTCAATTCCCACCATCACCAAATGTACAAATCATAAATGTTTCACTTATATGGTCATAAGAAAGGCAACAAGCTTAGAATTTAAGGAAATAGTAAAAAAAAAAATTAGGGATGAGTTGAAATGAAGGTTATGACTCATGAAATTCTTCAGCGAGGGGAATGGGGAGCGAAGATGCAGGATGTGCTTAAATATGTACAGTAAAATATAAGCCGTCACCTTGCTGATATTCAATAATTCGAAAAACTCTGATAAGGAATCTACTAGCCTGTTGTCATTAAAAATAAGAGCTAATGAGGTAGATAGTAATATACCAAACCTCTGCACGCAATTCTCCAAGTGTCAATCTCTTCAGAGGCAGATCATCACATCCTTCATCACGCCAAATGATTGCTACATCATCCAAACTTCTGTTCTCATTTAAATATAAGCAATCTTTGGCTGGATTAAACACTGCTCCAGGAAGCCATTGGGCACCCGGACTTGAAAATTGCCTTTGCAAGATACAGTTAGGAGGCTTAGAAAATGTTATTTTCATCTCATCTAGCACTGTACTCCAATAGACCTGGCAGACAGAAGACAGGAAAATGTTGCATCTTCTGAACTACAACTTCAATCGAAGCATTTCAAGAATCAAAGATGGATTGCACAATTGATATCAATAACTGCCAATACCTCGGGGCCTGAAACTGAAAATTCCTGGAAAGAGGAAAAGCTTGATAAGGGGTCTATATAACTCGACCCGAGAAACTCTTTTCCTCGCCTCTCTAATAGCTTGCCAACGTTTGTGAAAACAGCATTCTCCCTAATTTTGAAGATGCATCAAATGAGATTTCACAACATTCTATACGAATAACCTGAATAGAATTTTTTTGCAGGGATCTTAACATCCCACACAATAGTATTACCACTAAAACGTTTGTGAATTCAAAAAAGCAAGCCCGTATTTGATTACCCCCAAATCAGAGTTCAGATGCTGATACAATGATATTTGATTGAATTAGATGATTCAATATCGTGGAAGTAGTAAAAGAGTATATACTCAATAGTAAAGCCATGTGGAAGGAAGCTTCTCGGAAACCTTCTCGATTTGGCATCTCTCTCGATGTTAGAAAACTATAATTTGTATCAGTACCAAAAATAAACCTCGTTTTCGAGTTACACCTCTTAATTCGATATTAGACTATCCATACGCTAAACTAACCATTTTGAAACTAATGTACCCAAATGCCACAAATGCTCTAATACCCATGGTTGTAACGGAAGCATAAACAAGATCGATCACACTCACACACCCACGAACAAAAACTAAACAACGAGACACAAAGATTTACATGGTTCGAAGATAAGAAATTCTCCTACATTGACAAGGGTAGCCAATTACTATAATTATAGGGTTTATAAGTGTATCTATCTCTCACTTATACAAGATGTCAATCACACAAACCTTTTATACAGATAACCAAAAATGAATTTCAATAAATGCGGGGAATGTTCAGATTCCAATTCTTATGTCACAACAGAAACATGCATGAAAAACCCAACTGATAGAGCAATCAACACATAGGTCTCTCGAAAAGCAATAACTTGATTGAGAGAAGTCGAAGTTTTGAGTGGAACTCACGGTTCAGGAATCCAAGCAGGCGGATCAGGACCAAAGTTTTTGTAACAACCGTAATACATCATCTGATGGAAGGAGAAAGGAAGGTCGGGGCAAAGGAGTCGCTTGGAGATATGGTGCCAAGTCTGGGGAGTGTCATTCCCGTAGCTACGAATGATTTCGCCAAGACGTCCATGGAGTTGCTCGGCAACTTCAGAACCAATTCCCAGAGCTTCAATATCAACCACAGTAATGGAGTCCAGAGCTTTGTAATCCATCAGTGATTTTCACTCCCCGAGATACAGAGAGCTAACTGCTAAAGAGAAATCAAGTAAAACTAGCTGGTCGTGAAGAAGAAGATTGGCATAATTTTTCAACCAAATGGATTATCTAAATTTCCTGAAACTCAAAAAAACAAACAAACAATATTTAACATAATCGACAACGAAAATTACCCTCAGCCAGAATTTGGAATTTTGGAGTACTGATTACGATTCGATTGGCATGATCTTTTTAATCAAAGTGATGATCGACAGATGGCTGGTTGTTTTCGCTAGGTAAGCAAATCGAATCAAAAAAATTGAATTCAATTTTCTCTTTCGAGCCCGCTAAATCCTATCTTACGATCTTATCTTATTAACTTTGTAGCTGTAAATGAACATTTAAAGGAATTAAGTAGTTATGTAATTCAAATAAATCAATAATTATTTATTTAAATATACATTTAATTCATTTTTTTATTTTATTTTTTTATTCACTAAAATTATTAATTAATTATCTAATAATATCTAGAGTAAGTTTCGAATTTTATTACTAATTATTAAGATTGATTGGAGAATAAACTCACAAAATCTAAAATTCATAATATACTTATTATAACATCGAATATGCCTGATTAAATCAAGTACTTTTTAATATGACTATTTTTAATTTAAATATTATTTTTTTTTTTATTGTTCTATAATTTTTAACATGACTAATTAAAAATTAAATTTTATTAATTTTAATAAGTTTTAAAATAAAGTCCGATACACTTTTAACCAATTAAGTTATAATAAACTTTAATTGTGTTTATTTTTAATTAGTGTGTCATTTTGACTAATGAAAAATGCTTTTTTTGAACTTTTTGGTAATCCAAAGCATAAGAAATTCCAACACATACCAAATACAATATCTTATCTTAATTAAATTTCTTCTAACAATGCATCTACGCACCATATACCAATACCAATGACGTACTTTTAAATATATCTTAATTAACTTTCAAAAATATTTAAAAATACTTTTTACTTTTAAAATAACTAATTAATATTTGAAAACTTTAAAACCACTTTTAAATAGAAAATAAATAAATACTTTAAAAAAATCTTCTTCTATTTATATTAATAATAAGATTTTTTTTTTTTTTTTTCAAAGCTAAGGAAGGTTAACGTTGTTTTTTACAATTTCAGGGTTATTTTGAACTTGAAAAAAAATAAATTAAAGTATTAATACAACTTTTTAAAATCGAAAGAGATTTTTTGGAAAACTAAATTTTTTAACTAAAGTATTAATAATATATTTATAAAAAAATCAAGCGTATTATTGAAGCGTTTAAATTAGAGCTCATTGTCACAATGTTATGAACATAATTGGAAATATGATGGCATCATTTTTTTCCTCGTTTGATTATTGTCACCCTCCACCGACGTCGTTTTTCAATTATTGATTTTTCACCTTATAAATTAGTGATTTTTTTTTCCCTTTTTGGTATTTTATGGTCTTATAAGGCCAATTTTTTTTAAAAAAAAAAAAAAAATTGGTAAAATACATACTTTATCCCATATATTTTTTACTATCACATTTTCTTCGGAAAATTTTAATTGTTCTATGAAATCCGAACACAATAAAATAGATAAGATACGGGTTACCCGAGTTACATTAGGGTAGCTCAATCTCTAACGCCTTATATCAAATTTTTAAATAAGAAGAACAAAATTTAAGTGAGATTGATAGTGTAAGGTAGGCAAGAGTGTTTGAATAATCCCAGAGATAAAGAATACAAAAAAAGGAATCTGATACCTCATCCACTGGGCCTGCCTTGGCAGCTTGGCACTTCAGAACTGTTGATTTCAACACGGCAATGAAGGTTGAACTGGTATTGCATGCCATCCCTTAGATTCTTTCAGTAAAGTTGGTCCCTTTTTCCTAAGCTGAACTGCACCAATGAGCAGAAGAACTATACCACCTATGAAGAAAAAGACATGGCTTCTTCAAATGACACCATAAAAGGTTACAAAAATGACAACCACAACAAGCAACACATGCTCTGATGTTGGCTTATCTCAATACAAGTTCAATACAAGTCCAACATCCGCTTTCGTCCTTTGTCAACTTCACAATTTTAAAGCAGTCTAAGGTTTTCACACCCTTGTATAAGGAATAATTCGTTCTCCTCTCCAACCGATGTGGGATCTCACAACCCACTCCCCTTGAGAGTCGGCGTGGGATCTCACAAATCCACCCCCTTAAGAGCCAACGTGAGATCTCACAATCCTCCCCCTTGAGGGCTAGTGTCATCACTGGCACACCGCCCAAGCTCACCACTAACAGATATTGTCCGCTTTGGCCTGTTACATATCTTCGTCATCATCATAGTTTTAAAACGTCTTTTTACACCCTTCTTTCCGTTCCACTCTTCAACTAATATGGGATCTGATATATAAGAAGTGGGAAAGCATCAAATTCATAGGAATCTGGCAGAGGAGTTTCCAAATCCATAATCAGTGGAAACAATTAACCAATCAAGGGATTTGTCACATCAAGACCTTTTATGCTCAGATCTATGAAACATCAATTATAGAACAATTCCCACAACCATGTTAGAATTCTTGCACCATAATCTCATACAAGTCCAAATGGAAAGGAAAAGACATGATCAGAGTCTGCACAACAGGGCATCAGCATAAACACCATTAGTATCCAATGAGCTAACAAGGAACAGTTCTATCTTATCCAGAGAAGAGCAACTTTGAATTGAAAAACAAGAAGAGGAATACGGTAAACAGCATAAGAAATAGCAAAAGATCGAGACAGAAAACAGAAACTGAGTTTCAGTTTAAGAACCAAGAGATATCATAATATTGAACAAAACAACACCAAGAATGGGAAAGTTCCAAAAGGAGATAGCTTAATCAATACTGGTAATATCATCTAGATAGTTTGAATATAGCATTCCACTAAATCCGTAGGAGCTCAGAATTTATGATCCTATCCCATAAGTAGTAACCGGATAATATCCTCTGGTTGGGGGAAAGATTTAGAGCTGCAACCAAACCAAACAATCCCATAACTACAAGAGAATATGAATAAGAACAGTTTCAATCAAAACTACACTACAATACAAAATCATCTTCAATTTTTTCTCCCAGAGAAACTCTCATCTTCCACAACGAAGCAGAAAAAAGCAAAATGGTAAGAAAATTTTGTTGTGCCTTTGCCCCCCTAATCAAGATGCAGACAGAAACACAAAGGGGTCCCAGATGGTCAAAGAAACGAACTGCAAAAGAGGTTCACTGTTCCCAGTTGTCCTAAAATTATAAACGAACAACCAACAAGGGTGGGAGCGCTGGATGCAGAGGTTTATCGACCGGTTCGTGTTTTTGTGATACAAATCAGTACAAATCCCAAGAAGAGGTCGATGAACCGCTGCCTCCACTGACTCTACCTCCCATTGAATCAAAGAAACACAACAAATAACAGGGGAAATCAAAAACACCCAAATCATCAACAAACGAAATAAAAAATTTCAAAAAGTTTGAGCAGATCTAAAACAAGAAATACGAAAAAGAAAGGATGAAAGAGAGAGAGACCCCCTTCACATCTGAATGAAAATGATTGAGAAATATGTGAAAAATGGGAAGCATCGCCATTGCCATCAATTATAAGTTCGGAAGAGAGTTTGAGGAATCGCGGAAAGTTGCGGACTAAAACAGATGGCTGCGTAAGGGGAAGGAAGAATCTGAAGGGAAATCGGGGGCTATAAAGGGTTGAAGAAATGGAGCTGAGTGAGTGGTGCGGTTTTGTCGTCGTTCTTAAAGGAAAATAAAATCAACGGCTGAGAATGGCCGGCAAATAGGTCGCCGGCGAGAGTCGACGGCAGATTTGAAGGCCGGAAGTGACGGACAGTCCAATAATTCTGTAGCAGAGTACTCCCCCCAGTCCCTTCTTTCGCTTTATGGCTAAAATCTATAGATTCGGGTCTACCTTCTCTACTCGATCCTAGCCATTTAAATTTTACTCTATCTATGATTTAAAATTACAATAAAATACCTAAATTTCATCTATTTAAATCATAAATTTATTATCAATTACTAAATTAGCAGATATGGGACTTTCATCATTGTTCTTCCATTGATATATATAAATAATAATAATTGAAATAAAAGGCTTCCATGTGGAAAAGCATAAATAATTGATGAAATTAATTTGGGAAGACAAAAAGAAATGGGTTTGTGGGAGACAAAATAATCGTACATAGATGTTGGAAGCACATGGCTTCGCTATCGTAGACAGCAAGATGCATGAATAAAAGTTCGTGGTCAAACATATTTGACCTAAATACTTAAATGTATGGTCGGGTGAAATCTTATAAATTTTCTTCATAAATTTTTAATCAAAATTAGGGTCATCTATTATTCATTGGGTTTAGTAAGGAATGAATTAACTAAATCGATAATATTATCCAACGGAGACTTACTGGGGATAAAAACATTAAAAAAAAATTTGAATTAGTTAATTAATTGTTTTTATTTATTAATAAAAGGGCAAAAGTTTATAATGATGTAAGTGGATAAAAACATTAAAAAAGAAAAGGCTTGGGGAATCATAAAGCTTTGCCGGGTACCAAAAACAAGGCCCCACCGACCCACACGCTTTCTATTTTTAAGACATATAAATTCCAAATCGTCACCGCCAATTTCCTCCTTCAGATTCAAATCAACCACCATTTTCGCTCGCCATTGTTCTTCCTCCTCCTCCTCCGCCGCCGTCGCCGCCGCCACCGCCGTTTCCTCGCACAATTTATTTTTCTGTGTTCGTCAATCAATCGCATTGTTTCGACATTGTGAAATCCGATATGGCTGCACTCGCAGTTGAGCAGCTAAATCAATTGCGCGACATTTTTGCACGATTCGATATGGATTCAGATGGAAGCCTCACGATTCTTGAACTAGCAGCGTTGCTTCGATCGCTCGGTCTCAAGCCCTCCGGCGACCAAATCCATGTTCTTCTCGCTAATATGGATGCGAACGGAAATGGCTCTGTAGAGTTTGACGAATTGGTGACTGCGATTAGGCCGGATTTCAACGAGGAGGTAACAGTAAATCAGACGCAACTTCTTGAGGTCTTCCGTTCGTTCGACCGAGACGGCAATGGATATATAACCGCAGCGGAACTTGCGGGATCGATGGCGAAGATGGGACAGCCATTGACATACAGAGAGCTAACAGAGATGATGAAGGAAGCCGATACGGATGGCGATGGTGTTATTAGCTTCAATGAATTTGCATCTGTAATGGCTAAATCTGCCTCTGAATTTCTAGGGCTTGCAATCGCTTAACTAGGTCAGAATCGTTTCTTCTTAATCTTCTACGCTTTCGAAATGTGAAAACTGTAATATAACCATCAGAAGTTTTCCCCACCCTGATCTAATTAACAACCACTGCCGCCATGATCTTAGAACATTGGAATAAATTAGCGTTTAATAATCGGAACTTGTGTGGACTCGACGGTTTTTCCCTCTGTTTTGATCCTCAACAAACTATAATTTCACTTTTGATCTTGTTTTTCTCACAAGGAGATTTTCAGGGTCAAATATTTTAACGAAGAGCTGACTGCAGATTTTGTTCTTGTAATTTTTGTTCATTACGTTAAACTCTTGTGGATTTTCTATGAACTTTTTTACTTATGAACTATCAAATCAAAATCCCTTATGTTCACAACTCTATTGGCTGTGGTCTTTAAATTGAAGAAAAAGCTGAGAAAAAGAGTCATTTCAATATTCTCATGAAATAATTATCTATTTTTAATTTTTTAAATTAAATAATTAATACTTTATTTATACTATATGACATTAACATTTTAATTGACATATGATAAAATAGATGGATATATATATTTTATATTTTTATAGGTAGAAAAAATGAAAAAAAAAATCAGATAATATAAAATGAATAATATAAACCAGTCAAATTAGCCACGATTAAATTAAATATTAACATTGTTAATGTCAAATTATAAAATTAATTAATATAATTATTTGGTCTATCAATTTAAAAACTTGCTAATAGGTCTTCAAATTTGATAAATTTGTTTAATAGCCTCGTAGACTTTAATTCTTTTTTGTTTAATAAAAGAATTGGAAGTTCAAATTAAATACAGTAATTAATAATAATAACAACATATATATATATATATATATATATATATGCAAGAAAAATTGGTGAGGTAAATATTAAATGCTATATTACTAATTGAATTTGCACGACTTGGATTTTTTTTAATACAGTTCATATTATTTTTTAGTTTTTTAGATTGATTTCTATAATTTAAATAAATCTCACAAATCATATATAAATTTTGTACTAATCAACCAAAAAACCATAATTCCATTAAATTATTAGAAAATAAACTAAAATAATAAGAAAAATAAAGCAGATATATGAGATTTAATGAAATAAAGGAAAGAAAAGAAAAAAGAAAGGCCCATTAAGTGGTTGAAGGCCCAGATGCAGTGGTTGAAGGCCCAGATGCAGTGGTTGAAGGCCCAGATGCAGTGGTTGAAGGCCCAGATGAAGTGGTTGAAGGCCCAGATGAAGTGGGGTGGGGAATTCCGTAATTTGACCAAAGAACCAATTCTGGAATGCCACGACGCACGAAGATCTCTGTCAATGGCGTAATATATCAAACATTTAGAACAAATAACAGACGACCCATCCTAAAAACAACTGGCTTTAAAAAAAAATAATAATAATAAATAAATAAATAAATTTTAAATTACCAAAAAAGCATCCAAAGTTCCTACCTTATCACGCGCTAAACCGCGTGATTACGCTACTCTCCCTTCAACCAATCAGCGCTAAAAAGGGCAAAGCCCACGGGTCCCACGTGAACCAACTTATTCATTCCGTTGCACTTTTTCCACGCTCATCGTTGGCGCGTAGCCCACGCATTGGTGCCTCCTTTGCCCTAATCTCCTGCTAGCGAGATCTTTCTCTCTTATCCTGAAGAACCACAATAACCTCTGATAAAAATGCATATATCAACAATGCCCTTCCCTCCACCTCGATCGCCTCCTTCGATTCCGGTCTTCTTCTATCGGTGGGATCGCCGTCGTCATTTTCCGCTTTTGCGTATTTATTTTTTCCGTTGGCTTCTGGGGCGCCGTACGTTCCGATCTCCTCCTCTTCCTCTGCATCGTTTGTCTTAAATTTTCCAGAATTTGTTTGTATTCTTTATGTCCGCGGTTGGGGTTCTTTTTTCCTCTGATTTTTGTGTGTCTGTTCTTTATGTTGCAGTCTCGAAGGTTCGATATGGAGCCGATGGACATAGTTGGAAAGTCTAAAGAGGACGCATCGCTTCCAAAAGGTACTTGCAATTTCCGCGGTGGTTTTTGGTGTCTTTGTGTGTTTTTTGGGGGTATTTTCCCCCATAGTATATTGAATCTTGATGAGATGATTCATGGACTAATTTGGTGTTTCTTTAACTATCGAACAATAATTTTGATTTTACGGATTCTCTGTAATTCTTGAAGGATCGAATTGTGGGTTCAAGTCGATGTCTGGAAAATTTATATTTTTTGACTTGAACGATTATGGTACCGTTAATTATCGTTTCCACTAGAGAAGGATTAAGCTTGGTGTTTAGCTATTTTTTCTTGGATTTTTTTTTTTTTTTTTTTTTTTTTTTTTTTTTTTTTTTTTTTTTTTTTTTTTTTTTTTTTTTTTTTTTTTTTTTGCTCGACCCGGTTGCGGGGCGCGGCAATTTTTGGTGGGAAATTGAAATTAGATAATTGACAAGAAGAGTTCATGGAAGAAAACCCTTTGCTTGTTTTTCTTTTCAGTCTTTCTGTGGGGTTAAGCGAGTGACTAGTATGCCGTATGCCATAATTAAATCTGGATGCCTGAGTCTCAGTTCATCTGTCCTCACTGTAATGTGTTCACGTTCTGTAAACATAGATTGATTTCTACGGTATCATTCATGTTTTTAGCTTGCATCCCACTTCTGCTACATGAATTACCAATCGCTGAGTTTCCAAAACTTATTTTAAGTATTCTATGTAAGATGGTAGAGTTTCCAAAAAGAGTCGGCTTGTCTTTTGTGCTGCAATTTCATTTTACTTCGAGGCTTTTCCCCTTTCTTCTTTGTCCTTCGCTTTTTTTGAGCCAGTTTTATTTTCTTTTTCTTGTTCAGCTTTCAAGCTATCTTCTTTCATAAGAAAGTAGCTTCTGTGGCCACTTTTATGTTTCCAAATGTTAGAGGTTCCTCTACTCCATGTCCTTTTTCTTTCAGTTTTCTTAGCTTAGATGAATTCGTTTAAACGATCATATGATGTATTTTGGTGACATAATATGGCTCCCTTCCTTTTACAAGAAAAGTAATTGGACATCATTTAAATGCTTGTGCAGTTGCTGAAGTTTGTCTTGGTTTTGGTTTGTTCTGGGGATTCAAATCTTCATTTTTTGTTCGAGTTTATAGCGTTTTCACCAGTTGACCTATGCTTAGGGTAGCAAGTGTTTTTGTTTTGTAAACCATAATTTTGCATTTCCCTGTCTTTGTTTAGGGTTATTAAATTTATGTTTTGTTTATTTTTTCTTTTTCAGCGACTATGACCAAAATTATCAAAGAGATGTTGCCCCCTGATGTACGGGTTGCAAGAGACGCCCAAGACCTTCTGATCGAGTGTTGTGTAGGTGAGAATATCTTGATTTGCCATTTTCTTTGTATATTTTAACATTTTGTGTTGGTCGCATGTACTACTGTTAGTGTCCGTTTGTGGTTCTATTATTCTTCCAACAATAATGGCCAGTGCTTGTCTTCAGGCATAGCTTTTTGTTGTACTATTTTATTGTTAAGTTGATTTTTTGTACCTTTTTTTACTGTTGTCACCACTCCCCCTACCCCCACCCCACACACACACACACACATACACACACAAACCAGCTCTTTAAGGTGGTGGCAGGTTTTTATTGCTGACCAATTATCACTTCTTACTCAAGAATTGCACTCTTCGTTTTGGTGTTCTTGCAGAGTTTATAAACCTTGTATCATCCGAGTCTAATGAAGTTTGTAGCAAAGAAGAAAAAAGAACAATTGCACCTGAGCACGTGCTCAAGGCTCTTGAGGTCTATGGACTATCCAAGTTTCCTTTATATTCTTAAAAATATAGACTTTTATGTGTTGCTTGTTATTATGTTTTGGGAAAGTATACGCTAGCATTTCTTGTTTACCATCCAGCTCCGTGAAACTCAAAATTTCCATTCTGTAGAAGTTGATTTCATTATTGCTTTATATAGCTCTACAACTTAAGAACCAAATCATAAAATAAATGAATGTTCTTCAGTGAAATAATAATTTCAGTGACCCAACTATACCTTACCAATAATATGCTCCTTGTCTATTTAATTGGTTTGCTGTGCGTACCATTCTGATCATGCAGTCATTTTAACCCTCTTTTTTATTATCTTGTTTACTTTAAGCACTGCTCATATCTTCCTATCTAAATCTATAAATACTTTCAGGACAGAATTTATTTTGAATCTACTCTGCCTTCTTATATATTTGACCCCAGGCATGGGTCAAACATTAACTAGCTCTGACAGAAAATAGTTTCCTGCTATTTTATAGAAATGGAGGAGATAAATCGCAATATATGTTAATAATGTCATGTGGAGTTTGATTGCATTTAAGAACACTAGGGTGAAAGTCCTTTTTAGTTGGAACTTTTCGTTCTTGTGTTTGAAGAAGATTGATCTATACAGCTTTTGCTTGGCTACTTCTACATTATGTCTGCTTTTGGACTTACACGTATGTTTACATATATGATCAGGTGCTTGGTTTTAGTGAATACATTGAGGAAGTTTATGCTGCATACGAACAACACAGGCACGAAACTATGGTAATGCTTCGGTATATTTGCTATAGTACCTTTTCAATGAATTGATTGAAGTGGCTGAGCATATAGAAATTTTCTGTGAGGGAGAGTATCTATCTTAATTTGTTCCTTAAAGAGGATCCTTCTCTATCATTCTCATAATTGGGTCATGAAATTTAGTTTCAACTCAAACATGAGTGTCTCAAGACAACTCAAAGCACTAACATTTTTTCTTTTCTCTCTGTCGAGAAATTTCCGCAGCAAGACTCGTTGAAAGGTGGGAAGTGGAGTAATGGAGCTGAGATGACCGAAGAAGAAGCTTTGGCTGAGCAGCAAAGAATGTTTGCGGAGGCACGTGCAAGAATGAATGGCAGTAACACTGCACCGAAGCAACCGGAGCCTGAGCAAAGTTTAGAGAGCTAATTTTAGGATCTTTATTTTCTTCAACCGTAGGCAAGATTCCTTGACCCTTCCATATGTGCCTCAAATATGCCGTGTGCATATGTACAAAAAAGAAATGATTAACCTAGCTACTCTGGGCTCTGTGAAGATGCATTGTAATATATATCCATATTTGCGGATCCATGTCTAGTTAATACAAGTAGTGACTGTTTAAATCTCTCTCTCTCTCTCTCTCCCTCCCTCCCTCCCCAATATATTATCTCATCAGGTCTACTGATGAGACCTGGCTTTCTTAAATCTTCAAAACTTAATTAAACATTTTGTATTTGGATGAATCAGAAGATGGGTCTCGAGAGAGTGACTATTAGATATTTTTGTTGTATGACCCCGACAAGCATTGTGCGTCATTCTCATACATGGATTTGGATATGATTCTCGTTAGATTGTCTGTTGTGAACAGCTATGACTAATGCTTGAGTGTGGCTTTTGATGCCATCGTTTCAATGTTGGCGATTCAAGTCGACCAAATGCCAATCTCACAAGAAAGTAACACAGGCATTGCCTCTCTCTCTCACCTTTTACTTTGAAATCTCTCTCTCACTCTCTCTTACTTTTTAATTTGAAGTCTCTCT
The DNA here is from genome assembly GCF_002738345.1 of Cucurbita maxima. Classification (NCBI taxonomy): domain Eukaryota; kingdom Viridiplantae; phylum Streptophyta; class Magnoliopsida; order Cucurbitales; family Cucurbitaceae; genus Cucurbita; species Cucurbita maxima. Next base: position 5,180,268 of record NW_019272026.1, read on the forward strand.
CTCTTATGTCTATCCGTATCAGTTGGTGGATCAGTCTATGTTTATTTTGTCAGGTTTCTCTTGCAGGCACACCAATGAAGCTTGAAACTAGAATTAAATGATGAGAGCCCCACATAGCAAATAAAAGGGAAGAAACCGCATTCTCTCTATTATACACTCCTCTCATTCTCTCTCCTACTAACCAACCTTCTAAAGAATTGCCTTCCTTTCTTCCTCCTGGTTTCTCAGCTGCAGACAGTAATGGCTCTGGAGTTCTCATCCCGAAGGCACTTCCATTGGACAAGGAAGGTCAGTAATGAAGAAGAAGACGATTCCACCTTCAAATCATCAGACTCTGCCAAAGAAGAAAAGCAGGAGAACGCCAAGTCCATTTTACAGGAGCCACAGGAACAGCAGCAGGTTCGAGCACAATTGACCAGGAGGAAACTGCAACAGCTCGCTGTCTCTCGGTTCCGTTCGGTTCTCACCGCCCTTGGCCGCAACCGCAACCCACAACTTGGTCTCCGTTCTCGAGTGATTGGAACATTATTTGGTTCTCGCCGGGGGCATGTACATTTTGCATTTCAGAGAGATCCCAGTTCACATCCAGCTTTCTTGATCGAGCTTGCTACACCAATCAGTGGTCTGGTGAAGGAAATGGCATCTGGACTTGTTCGAATTGCGCTGGAATGTGATAAAGAGAAGGATGTGAACAAGAAACCAGGAGGGAGACTACTTGAAGAGCCTGTTTGGAGGACATTTTGCAATGGGAAGAAATGTGGCTTTGCTTCAAGGAGAGAATGTGGACCTAAGGAGTTGAAGATATTGAAAGCTGTGGAGCCAATTTCCATGGGCGCTGGTGTCTTACCGGTGGAGGACGAAGGCACCGAAGGCAGCAGTGGTGGCAGTGGAGAAGGAGAAGGTGGATCAGATGGTGATATCATGTACATGAGGGCAAAGTTTGAGAGAATTGTAGGCTCAAGGGATTCTGAAGCTTTCTACATGATGAACCCAGACAGTAATGGAGCTCCTGAGCTCAGTATCTATTTGCTAAGAGTATAATTTGAGCAACCATGGAAGGGTTTATCTAAATCACTACTCAAGTTCCTTCATTTCAGCAGCAGCAGCTTAGCTAAAGTCCAACTCCATGTGCTGTCGTTTCTTCTCTTGTTCATGTGCTGTACTATGTATCATTGCCAGTTTAGGTTTCTTTCTTTTTGCTGGGTGTGGGGGGATACATTACAAGACGATGGTGGGTGGGGAGATGAAGGTGTAAAGTATAGTGTCTGTTCATTCATGATTAATTACAATTACCTTAGAAAGTTTTGTTTGATTTTTCCCAGAATGTTACTCATCTTTACTGGCTAAATCTCCATCCTACAGGACCAACAGAGGCTGTGTTGTCTTGTCCAATTTATGATATCATAAAATATGTAATGTTATTTGGGCATGTGATGTGATGATGCAGCCAAATGATTAATTGGCGTCACATTCAATTATGATTGTTCTGTTTTCATATTTTAAGGATTGCCCATTCAACTTTCAAATAGTTTACTTTACGCATTCACCATCATCTTGTGTTTGAACTTCCAAACTAAAGTTATAATGTAGAGAGAAATCAAGAAGATCCTTGTTCTCTTCAAACAAAAGATCACAAAACTATATTAGGGTCGTCTTTTTTTATCTCGAAAAAAAAAAGAAACTTCATCTCCGTATTTACATAAGCAGGTACCATAGTCTTAAAACAACAAAATGGCCAAAAAGGGAAAAAAAATCCATCACGACTTTCTCTGTGTGAGATCTTACGTCGGTTGAGAGGAGAATGAAGCATTTTTTATAAGGGTGTGGAAACCTCTCCCTAGCAGACATGTTTTAAAAACCTTAAGGGAATACCGAAAGGGAAAACCCAATTAGGACAGTATATGCTAGCGGTGGGATTGAACTGTTTCAAATGGTATCAAAGTCAGTTACCGGACAGTGTGCTAATGGGGGTGGACTCCGACGCTAAGCCCTAAAGGGGGTGGACTCCGAACAGTGTGCCAGTGAGGATGCTGGCTGCGGAGAGGATGGAGGATTGTGAGATCTCACATCGAAACGAAACATTCCTTATAAAGGTGTGCAAACTTCTCTCTAGCATATGCGTTTTAAACACCTTGAGGGAAAGCCTGAAAAAGAAAGCACGAAAGAAGACACCATCAACTTGGTGCCTAAAAACTTGAGGTTTTAGCTACATTTGGATCATCTTCTTTGTTAATAGCTATAATCATCATATGATTACAAGGATCCCTTCTCTCTCCGTACCTAGAAAGAAGCCAATGATCTTGTATTTTACTTTACTTTTCTTCTCCTTCCACCAGTATTCTTCTTTTTCTGTGTAGGCCGACTACCCACCAGTATTCTTCTTGGTCTTAAAGTGAAGAGCATTCAATCATTACCTGGCCTCATAGTTGCCTCTAAAATGATCCCAATACAACTTTTTGCAAGACCCAAATCATGGAAGTCATAAAAAGCAATATTTATACATTAAAAAAACTTCACAGTCCTCTTCCCAAAAGCACAGATGCGCCTTTCTTTTTTTTTCCTTTTCATTTCTTGACTGCTTTTCCTTTTCTTTTTCCCCACTTTGGAATTTGGTTCTTTTGAATTACTAAATTCTCCTCCACAGTTCTGGAAATCTTTTCCTTCCATGATGGTCAGTTTGGACATATGAAGAAAGTGTGGAGTTTCTGGCCACCACTTTTCCTAGTTTCAAGGCTTTCCTCACTCTGCCTTTTGTTACTTTATTCATTGGGAGAGGAGGGGGTTTGGCTCATAGATGGGTCAAAATCTAATTCAAAAGATTATCTCTTAACAGAAAGGAAAACCCATTCTGAGTTTTGATGATTGCTTATCATTCTTCAAAACATTTCAAAATCTTAGTGGCTGCTCACATCATTTCTCTCTCTGAAGCACAAATCTTTTGTTTCAACAAGGTCAAAGAAGTTAATCCTATATCAGTTATGAAGGAAAGTAAACCAGTTTGACTCATTAAGCAGCATTGAAATGAGAAAATGACACATGGTCCTTCTACCTTTGTCTTTGCCTGTCTTGGAAATATAAGAAAGTTAAGAGAAGTGTCGTCTTTGTAGATAAAAACCGACACGACAGAAAGTTTGTTTATTGAGCTTTGTTAGAGCAGTTTGAGATCTTTTGTTAACGTTTCTTGAGTCCAGTTATAATCTGAGTATTTGGCAGTTGGTGGGTCAGAGTGGAGTTTAATGAACAACAGGATTTTCTGAAAGTTCTTCTAATTCATCTTATAAGACAGTTTTATGGATAGGGAGTTCATTAAAGAATGTTTCGTTTAAGAAGGTGAGTGTTTTTAAGCACTTGGAAAAGTCATTGTTTCACAGAGATTTGATATGTTGAGTTGCTGCTATGAAGCAAGCAATTGAATTCGAGTCAATGAGGATCAAGTTGCGTTGTGCTACTCCTTTTTGGACTTTCCCTTCCGGGCTTTTCCCTCCAGGATTTTAAAACACATCTCCTAGAGAGAGGTTTCCATACTCGTTCACCTCTCCTACCGATGTAGGATCTCACAATCCACCTCCCTTGAGGGTCCAACGTCCTCACTGGCACACCGCCCTGCATCTGGCTCTATAACATTTGTAACAGCCCATACCCATTACTAGCAGATATTGTCATATTTGGGTTTTCCCTTTCGTGCTTCTCCTTAAAGTTTTTAAAATGCGTCTACTAGGGAGAGGTTTCCACACTTTTATAAGAAATATTTTGTTTCCCTCTCCAACTGAGGTGAGATCTCACAGTAGGTGATAGATGACTTCGGGCACTTATCTCCAAATCTGATTTGAAGGGAGCAAGGCATAACAAACTCATTAACTTTTGGCAATTTATTTCAAGTTTCTCTGCTATACTTCTTAATGATTACATTCTCATATTATATATAGCCGTCATATTTAAGTTCTCATCTTAATGTACATTACATGAGAGGGTTCCCTCGAGAGACCTCTCTTTCCAATGAGCATTGCAGATTAGTTCCAAACAAAAACAGCAATCTTGTTTCACTTTGTACATACAAACAAACCATGTAGCCATAAACAAAATACTGACATTTCACAGAGTTGAGAGAGAAATAAGGTTGAAACTTATCATTCATGGGGTGTTTAATAAAACCCAGATGATTCCTCAGACAAAGCCAACAGTTGGAAGATAACTCGTGGAATATGTTCCAGTTAATCAGTACAGGGATTTTGACTACCAAAGAATAAAACAATATGCAACACAATCTCTATAGAACAGAAAAAAACTAAGGAAATCTACCGGCTATCATTAGTGTACATCAAAAGTTCATCAGCTGAAGCAGAAGTATTACCTGGCTGTGTCAGCATTCTGTTTCTCTTGTTGTCAATCTTCTTTGAGTTTTACAATTCAATAGCTATGGCTTCTGTCGAGAAAAACCTGGCTGTGTGGTTCAAAACAGAAAAAATGAGATGAACAGATATGATGATGCTAAACGAGTTGACTTATAATGTCGAAAGAGAAACTGTACCTGACGAAGCATAGAGGGAGCAAAAGTAGGAGGAGGAGGCTCTGCAAGTACATGACTTCTGGTCTTCCTTCCATTTAATGTGGCAACAGATGGACTATTAGCTGCTGTTATGTCCCAAAAGCTTCGTTTCTTAGCTGTTGGAGCTGGTGATTTGAAACGGTACCTGGGGCTCTTCACTTCGCCTATGCTTGGCTCCTCCTCCTTTGGTCTTAAGCTAGTTCTTGTCCTTACCCTCTTTACGCCTTCTCCTCTCACCAACCCTGCTGTTTTCTTGCTTTTCTTCAACAGCTCATTGATATGATCATCTTTGTGCTTTAACTCCACAATGTGCTCTTTCTTTGCCTTCTCAAGCTCTGCTTCTAATCGTTTCACCGTGTGGCGAAGCTCTCGAACAGACGTTGGAGGAGTTAGAAGAGATGTGGCTGAAGATGGGGTTGGAGAAGCCACTGCAGCCAGGGATTGAGACTGTAAGGTAAGCAACTTCCGTTGTTGGTGAGTCAACTGCACACGCAATTCATGATTTTCTTTCTGCAACGCAAGCAGTAGTTTAGCCTGGTCCAATTCAGATTCAGGTGGCTTCATTATTTCCTCATTTGTTTCTGCAACCTGCATTTATATGCATGATTTAAAACAGTAAGTTTAGGACACTCTAAAGAACCATATGAGGTGTACTGATCTCAAGAAGTTTGTTGGTCAAACCTTAGTTCTGATCTCTTTAGCACGATCAGCCCAATGAAGTGTATTTTGGGTTTCACCAAATGATAAGTCGCTTGGGCTAATATTTGCAATCATCACAGTGTTACAAGCTCCTCCTAATGAATCCTTCAGAAGTTGAGTGAGTTTTGAATTCCTATAAGGTATGTGTTTCTTTCCTTCCAAAAGGGCATTGATGCAACTACTTAAAGCGAGTAGTGATCTGTTTATGTTTGCTCCCTCAAGAGATCTTAATGTTCTTTGATCTGTGGCAAGTGCCCTCTCTGACCCGGCGAGATCAATCAATGAGAGCTTCCCGACTCGGTTAACGATGTTCATTCCACTGTCTTTGGCTCGATATTCAACTGTAACCTGCATTTTGCAGGAGCATAGAAACGTGAGGAGGCTTTTGTTGAGGATTGTTGGTGGGGAGTTCCACGTCGGCTAATTAAGGAGATGATTATGGGAAAACCAAAAGTAAAGCCATGAGAGCTAATGTTCAAAGTAGACAAGATCATACCATTGTGGAGGATCAGGATTCCTAACAGCTTTTAGGAAAAATTTTAAGTAAACCATGCAAGAGTTACCTGTAATATAGCATGGGAACGGGAAGAAGTTTCGTTAACTCGGGTTGGTTCGGTTGTTCGGTTTTGGTTTCCTCGCTGAAGCAAGGCCATCACCTGGAGAGAACCCAAAGAAGTGTGAGAAGTCCCTTCTCCATTTCACAAAATATCGAACTTTCAAAACTACAAGGGACTTAGAAAGTTACTTCATCCGTGGAGTAAGCTCTACATTGTGTAATTCCAGCTGCAACAATGCCCTGGAGGATTTGGAATAACCATTTAGCTGAACGTCAATCAAGATGTTTCAATTAAAAACATAGTGCAGCTCTCATGAACTCCAAAAGTGGATGTATTTGTCCAAATGAATTTACTACACATTGCTACCGCACACTGCCAGCAGATATTGTTCTCTTTGAGCTTTCCCTCAAGAATTTTAAAATGCGTCTGCTAGGGAGAGGTTTCCACACCCTTGTAAAGAATGTTTCGTTCCCCTCTCCAACCAATGTGGGATCTCACAATCCACTCCCTTTGGGGCTCAACGTCCTTGCTGGCACTCGTTCCCTTCTCCAACCGATGTGAGATCTCACAATCCACCCCCCTTTGGGGCCCAGCGTCCTCGCTAGCACTCGTTCCCTTCTCCAATCCCCTCTCCAAGGTGTGTGATCTCACAATCCAACCCCCTTCGGGGCTCAGTGTTACAAATGGAATGAGAGTCTAACACCAGGCAATATGCTAACGAGCAGGCTGAACCCCAAAGGGTGGACACGAGGCGCTGCGTTAGCGAGGACGCTGGGCCCCGAAAGGAATGGATTGTGATCCCACATTGGTGGGAGAGGGAATTAGAGAGGGGAATGAGACATTCTTTATAAGGGTGTGGAAACGTCTCCCTAACAAACGCGTTTTAAAAACTCTGAGAAGAAGTCCAAAAGAGAAAGCCCAAATAAGACAATATTTACTAGGAGTGAGCTCGAGCTTTATAAGAAGACATATCAATAAAATGTCATAAAACTCTTCTCATCTTCCCAGCTAAACAAATACAAAGAAGCCAGGTTGTGCCTGCCATTTGGTACAATACATATAAAAAGTAACACAACCAACAGACAAAGGGGTGACAGTCAAAAGCATGAAAATTTCAATGAATTTAGTGCAAGTCATACAACGTACGACACAAACCTGCTTGTCTTGTCTGAGGACTAATGGCCTTCCTGGGGACAACAAATCTCTGACTGTTTCATTGTAAACCTCAATGTAAGAGAGGTGGACCGTATGGTTCCCATCGCAGCTCCTCTGCCTAATCTTGGTGAAGAGGTCTTTGATTGCCAAAACCATAACTCCAGGGCTCTCAACCGTTCCCAGCATTGTGTATGTCTTTCCAGCCCCAGTGGCACCATAACAGAACACAGAACCATTCCTTCCCTGCAAAACTGCTTCTACAACCTCTGCTGTCCTGCACATTCAAATTGGTAACCTTTTGAAACGTAGATATTAAGCTTGAAAATGCAACACAACCCATAATCAGTAAACGCCAATTCTTTTCTGATGAACTTACGTGGTAGCATAGACTTCTTGCTGATTGGTGGTGTCCGGAAATGAAGCGTCGAAGCTAAAATGACGCCCGCGAAGCCTCTTAAGTCTCAAATAATCATTCTCATTAGCAAACTCTGTCAAGTAAAGATCTCTTCCATTCACTATTTTAACACAACACCTTGAACCCACTTCCTTTTCCTTCTTAGCCATTGGCCTTAGCCTCACAAACACCAAAATCCGGCTTTCTCCCAATTCCTCCACTTCTTGCAATTTATTACACCCCACATTCTCCATCTTTTCCACTACAGGCATTGAGTTCCCTAGCAACAATTTCCTCGCGACATTCGTCGACAAACTCGCCTCTTTCGAGCACGAAAACCCGACAATCCGATCAGCTCCAACCACCACATTCTCCTTAGCATCAGTCATCGGCAGCTGGGGAAGAACATAAGTTCTGGTAACAGTGGAATTAGGCATTGCATTTTCTCTCATTACATTCTCAAGCTTTGGCTCACCAATTAGAACTTCCCCTTTTGGTGACGGCCTCTTAAGAGCTGCAGAAGCAAGCTTCTGCTGCTCGTACAAAAGGGTTAATGCCTTCATCTTCTCTTTCAATCCATGGTGAAGACTTCTAGGTGGAAGATTCAGCTGCTGTTTATCTTCTTGACCTGGAACTGCACCAATATGTTCTTCGTTCATGATCCGAGACCGAGTCGAAACAGGCATTTTTCTTGGATTTTTCTCAATACCCTAACATACCCAGAAAATTTTCACTGGATCAGCTCGGAAAAACTGCTGATAATCCAAATGGTATAAAAAAAAAATCCTGGAAAGTGAAAAATTCTGCGGGAAAAACGAAGAACGAGCTCACAGAAGTAGAACTATGAAAGAAAGGGGGGAAATGAAGAACGAGTAATGTTTACTGTTAGAGAATCTGGGCCGTTGATCTTATGGCGATGGACGGTTGATACCGAATCGGGAGTAAATGGGGCACTCCACTTTTTTGCTACTTCCAATCTCCGTCCCACAGTGGCCCCTTTTGAAATTGCGGAGGCAGAGTGGAGTGGATGGAGCAATAAATGGAGTGGCGGTAGAGATTTTTGCCTCGGACAATTTTGAATTTATAAGTTCGCAACGGTCAAATTTTTGTCTTTAGATCCAAACCGTTTGTTACCTTTGAAGAGATGTGGGGTTAGCTTCGAATGCTTCTGTCTGCGTTGGATTACACTTTCGCGCTTTAATTTATATGAAATTCGAAATAATTAAAGATAAAATCTTTTTCGAATAAAAAGTGGAGTTCTACGGTGAAGCTGAGGTGCATCTACTACTATGCATCTCACTTTAGTTTACTGTTGATGAAGTGATTTGGGATAAAAATGGACGGTAGAGATTGAAGTTTCTTAGTGGTGAGTATGATGACAAACATCGCCTTTTTTTAATTATTTTTTATTTAATTATTTAAAATTTATTTTTGTTCATATATTGACGCCAAAACTTTTATTTTTAATAAAAGATAAAATGTATTAATGATACTTTTGTTGTATCTGGAACTAAGGGTTGAATAGGGTTTTAACTATTTAAGCGTGCTTAATTTTTCTAATTGTGATACTTTTAAAAACATGTAGAAAATGATAATTAATATAAGAAAATAGTTTTAAGTCGTAATAAATAGCAATAATAATTTTAAAATTATATAGGAAAAAGTTAGAAAATACGATACCATAGTAGTTGGCTCAAAATCAACCTACTCCACTCTTCAATCACCTCTTGTAAATTTGAATAAAAGATTCTTCCCACGAATCATAGTTTAACCGCTACACCACCCTTTTTAAAAATTCAAGAGCAAACTCAATTCTTTCCACGCAGGATAAAATCGGTATAAGTATTAGAATTTTGTAGTAACACACAACTCTCGAGTAAATTTACAATTTGAGCATCCACGACTATTTTTTCACAGTACAATAAAAATCTATTTTAAGAATAAGATAAGAAAAATAAAATTTTAAATTATGGGAGTGGTGTGTTTTTTAAATATGGAGAAATTGATGGGTTTAAAGAGTGAAAAAAGTATGAATTAGTATTAACCATTAGGGTTAAAAGATAAATTAAAGGTGAAAAAATAAAAGTAAATATATATATTATAAATATAATAACAATAAAAAATGAAGGCCAGTAAGGTTAAATTCAAATTTCTAAATTTATTATAAATATAATAATAATAATATAATAATAAAAAATACGTGAGTAATCCTAAAATTTTAAAATATAATAATATAATATAGTAATAATAAAAATTGACGTAAGTAAGAGTGGGTATAAATAATTTTATTTATAAATATAATAATAAAAAAGCTCCACCCTTATTACTATTTCAAAATTATAAGTGTCACTTCGATTGGTCGATCATTTTGATTTAGCTGCCATATTATCACGTCTGGTACGTTGTATCGACTGTAATTTCTTTTTTTTAGGTTTGATTTTGAGTAGTTGAAAAATCGTTAAAATCGTTATTCTCAATCTTATATTTGCCGTTCAAAATACTGAAAATAATTAATAATTAAGAGTAGGTTTATTATCATCAAAACATTCGTTAATTAATCAATTAAAATTAACTAAAATGAGATTAAGGCTAAAAAAAAACAATATATGTTTAAAACACAGGAAGAATATTAATAAAACTTTATGAGTATTTTTACAAATTCATTAAAAGTTATAGATATTATTAGTGTTTTAAATAACATATGCCTAACTTTAAAATAATTAATTTTTAATAATAATAATAAATTAAAAAAAATTGTATTTTTGGTTTAAGATAATTTGCAGGAGAAAGAAGTGTGGGATGACCCTGACGTTCAGGGTATTGAATGGCGAAGATTCATTCAAAACGCCAATTTGGTTGATATATATATATATATATATATATAAATATGGGCTTTCCATGCTCTGCTGATTCACCAAATAAATCAAGCTTCCAAGACACAGCCTTTCTCTAAGCCCGCGGCAACAACTATGGCAACCAAGCTCGTCATTCTGTGTTTGCTTTTGTCGGTATTGGACGTAACTGCCACCGGACCCAAGGTTTCATACGCAAAAAAAATGGACCCCAAAACCCTTAAAATGGACAGACACTTCTTGGTCCATTTCCATCTCTATTGGCACGACACCGTCAGCGGCGCCAAGCCCTCCAGCGTCGCTGTTCTGCCGCCACGCAACAAGGCCACTGTCTTCGGTGAACTCAACTTCTTCGACAACCCTTTGACCATCGGCCCCGAACCCAGCTCCCGACGGGTGGGTCGCTCCCAAGGGATGTACGCGGGGACGGCCCATGACCAAATCGGACTCATGATGGGCATGACCTTCGCCTTCACTACCGGGAAATACAATGGCAGCTCCTTCACCGTCTTCGGCAGGAACGCCATTGCGGAGCACGAGCGGGAGATGCCGGTGGTCGGGGGAACTGGAAAGTTCCGATTTGCTAGAGGCTATGCGTTGGCCAAAACTCATCATTTGAACCCCTCCACGTTCGATGCAGTTGTTGAGTACGATATTTATGTGTTGCATTATTAAAATGCTTCTACTTAGGACAGCGGATGAAAGTCCTATATCGGCTAAATCTCGTGTTTGCCATATTTCAATAACAACCAATTTTTTTTTGCTGCCACACTTCGTGTCTTTCATGATTTAATTTCTATTTGACATCGATATTTTTCTTTATAATGGAGATAAGATTAAATCATATCTTAATGAGAGTAATTTTAAAAATAGGATAATTAAAAAAAAAAAAAAAAAAACTGTTTAACAAATAAGAAGTTAGTAGGTATATGGCAATCTTATGTTGGTCGGCTACTAAGGACAAATAATACATGTTTGTAGGAGCATGTAAGGACAAAGGGGGATGTGGTTGATTTTTGAATATTTATTTTCCTATTAAATTTAATTACCCCTCCTTTTGCCACAGGAATCTAATTCTCCCTTGTCAATAAAAAAGGACAAACAAACAAATTTTTCAATATTAGATAATAAAAATAGTACATTTTTTTAATATATTTTAAATGTAAATAAATCATATTAATTAAGATATTACAATTTTTACAATAAACCAAAAAAATAAAATAAAGTTCAAATATTACAAAATTGAAAAAATATTTAAAAAATAGAGTTTATATATTTAATATTTTGTATTTTGCCTATTTAGTCAATAAACCTTTAAAATTATAAAATTAGTCAATGAATTTAATTAAAAAAAAAAAAAAAACAAAATTTTTTAACACACAATTTTAATTTTATTTTGTTATAATTATTATTTAAAAAGGGTAGCACAAATGTTTAAGAATAGGGAATTTAGGGTTTGCGGCAAGAAATTGGTGAATTGGATGCGTCAAAATTGATTGCATCCGTGTGGTGAAAAGGAAGGGGTTGTTGTCATCGCGTCCATTTCCTACCTCTGTTCTTGTTCTTCTGATTCAGTTGCCTATGGCGGACGCTACATAAGCAACCAATTACGCTCTTCTCCACTGAACCCACTTCCTCTCTTTCTACCTCTCTGCGTGGATTCTGCTAATTCCCATGCCAAAATATTCGCGGATCCATCGCTAGGTCTTCATGGATGCTCGCCGAGGCTCCCGCATCGTCAACCCCAAAGTTCGTCAGGTCGGATTCTTCACCCTCGACGCTCCTAATTCCCCTGACCGTTCCCTCTCCGGTCCGGCCAACTGTGTCCCTTCTCAACAATCCCTCTCTCCTCCTACCAATTCCTTGTCTCCGGTTATGATCCCCCCTCCCCGTCATCTCTCCGACAACCTTGCCTCTCGCTCTGCTGTTCTTCCTGTTCCGGCTCCTGCTAATTGGAGGAATTCCGCTGATCAGATTCCTGTTGGCAGCTATAACCCTTCCGAGACGCTGCTTGCGACGTCCCCTATGGCGTCGCCTTCCAGTAGAATTGAGGACGAAGAGCTGGAGATGTCGGAGGATTCTTCCACCTCCGTTTGGTATCGCCGGAGTGGTTCCGGGAAGATTGCCTCGAGCTTTCCTGGCGTTGGAATCCACATGGCGGCCAAGTCGTCCGAGAACTCGCAGGCGCTGCCTCTTAAGACGTTGGAACCTAATAAGCCTGCTGGAGTTGCAGGTGACGTTGCATGGCTTTGTTGGATGNGGGGGGGGGGGGGGGGGGGGGGGGGGGGGGGGGGGGGGGGGGGGGGGGGGGGGGGGGGGGGGGGGGGGGGGGGGGGGGGGGGGGGGGGGGGGGGGGGGGGGGGGGGGGGGGGGGGGGGGGGGGGGGGGGGGGGGGGGGGGGGGGGATTTTTTTATGTTAATGTCTGTGCTAATTTTGGGCCTGTACCTCTCTGTTTTGAGGTACAACATTCTAATGCAGTATTGACTTTATTCATCTAATTGTTACGTTTTTTGCTGTACGTTTCTTTTTCATTTCAATTGGAAGATGGAGGTTGTGGCCGTGTTTTCATTTCCTGCACTTTACTGAATCCATTCTATGTCTTCTTTTATTTTTTTTCTTTATTTGTTTTGATACAACCAGTCCTTACTTGGGTCGCTTACAAGCTCTCCTATGTTCAATAAACAATTTTTTTTATGGTCACCTCGTCAGAATTAAGGTCATAATTTCGTGGTTTAACGGTGTTAGAGCTATTTTTTTGGTGTATATGGATAGAAAGACACTAGAATTTTGATGCGCAGTCGAAAAAGAATTGAGGGGAAGGAAATGAATTTTGTGGAGTCTTGAGGAAGAAAGAAGAGTTGAGTATGAAAAAAGCTTGGGCAATATAAGAACCATTAGAAGAGAGGTTGCAGAAAATTCAAAGAAAGGGATAGGGAGGGGTATACTTTGACACTCACGCACATCAACCTATTTGGGTGGTCATTTGTCTTACTTTTCCTTTAAAGATATGTGTAATAGTTGTACCCTCTAACTGCAGCTCAATCTGTTTATGTGCCCCTCAAAATTGTAGTAGATGGCGGACTTTGTAGAATGGTTGGAAGGTGTAACATTGGAGTATTCTTATTTTCTGTTGTTTATTGCATAAAACTAGCATATACAACAGTAAAAAAAACATTAAATAATCCACTTTTGATAGGAATTTGTCAATTCTTTTCTGATTCTGACGTGCTTGCATGATCTGGCCGTAGTACCCAATTTTGTACTCCTTCGATATTGATGGCCCAAAGAATTCTTGGAATCAAGGATTAGAAAAGGAAAAAAAACAATGAAATTCTACATGGTCGTGAACATGCTTCAATTTGCTTTCTGTCTCTGGGATTATTGATTTCTCATTTCACTGCTCTTGCAGAAAAGAACGGGGGGGCATCCACAGAGGTACAGAATCGACAACCACCATCAAATTCGAAACCCCTGAAGGCAAAAACAACAAAGGCTGAAAGACGAGCTCTACAGGAGGCACAACGAGCTGCAAAAGGTTCAATTTCCATTCCAATCATTTTAAATGTACTTGGAGCAATATTGTAGTGTTGATTATTCAGAAAAACAAATCTGGCCAGCGAGGAGGCACTCTTTTGAAGTTAAGAAATGTAGAGCGTTTAGTGGGTTCAATTTAGTGGATCAATAGATCGGAGTATTTGTAGATATTGATAATTCCTTGTCTTGTGCACTTAAAAATTTCTAATACCTGGATTAGCTAATTTCATGAGTAACTTTTCAATGGGTCTCACTGTTTCCTTTTATTTGTTTATTAATGTTATAGAAAATTTTGCAAGAGCTTTTTATATAATAGTTAGTTCATATGTTTATTTATTTATTTTGATATATGGTTCATTGGTTTAATAAAAGGTGAGGCGAATAATTCAGGTAATGCTCCTGGTAAAGTTGTGAAGCAGTCATTGGCTATGAAAGATAACAATGCCATGCCTTCGGTTGCACCTACTGACAAAAGAGGAGGTGATCGCACACTTGATAAAGAAAGGAAGAAAGATGCTCCCCCTCCACGAATGCAGTTTGATGATAAAAATAGGGTAGAAAAGGCTAAAAAGCGAGCCGTTTTCAACCAAACTGAAGCAAGAAATAGGGTCGAATTATTTCGCCATTTGCCACAATACGAGCAGGGAACTCAGCTTCCTGATCTCGTGTCGAAGTTTTTCCAACTTGACCCTATTCATCCTGCCATTTACAAGGTGCTTTTTTTTTTTTTTTTTGTGGAGGGGTATAATTTTAGTTTTCTCTTGACTGGAGATACTACAAGCATGGAATCTGTTTAGTACAGAAGAACTTGAATTAAATTGGATAATTTGTCCATGCTTTGAAGAATACAAATGGTAAGTTCACCAGAATGCAAAACCTTTACATGATTCTTACTTTTCCCAATTCAGAAGAAGAACTCATAGCTTTGCCTGTTGATTAGGACTGTTATGTTTTCTGATCCAATATTGATGACTATTGACTGTAATTTTATTTTTATGGACCTCATGCACCCACAACTTCGTGATTTGCACGAATGGCTTCTTTATATGCCAACATTTTTTGTTATTTTATAGATGAAATAATTAATTAATTGTCTTTACTTTATGCTTGTCCATGATAAATTTGTTGACTATTGTTTGTTTAATTTAGTCACATATTGATACTTTATCAGGTTGGTTTACAATATATGGCCGGAGATATATGTGGAGGCAATGCTCGTTGTATTGTTATGCTTCATGCATTTCAACAGGCTATCAAAGACTACTCAACTCCGCCACAGAAGGTTCTGGGTAGAGATTTAACTGCAAAAATTGGTGGCTATGTGTCATTCTTCAACGAGTGTAGGCCACTATCTGTTAGCATGGGAAATGCTATTAGGTTTTTGAAAAACCGCATTGCCAAATTACCATTGAATCTTCCGGAATCTGAAGTAAAAGCTACGCTTTGCTCAGATATCAATCGCTTTATCAATGAAAAGATTATAATAGCGGATGAGGTCATAGTTAGACATGCTGCTACTAAAATAAGGGATGGAGATGTTCTTCTTACATATGGATCATCATCTGTTGTAGAGATGCTTCTATTACATGCCCATGAACTCGGAAAAGAATTCCGTGTTGTGGTGGTGGATTCCCGTCCAAAACAAGAAGGGCGAGCATTGCTTCGTAGGCTCATAGAGAGGGGCCTAAATTGTACATACACTCATATCAATGCTATTTCTTATGTGATGCATGAAGTGACGCGAGTTTTTCTCGGGGCTGCTGCAGTATTATCTAATGGAACTGTATATTCAAGAGTGGGAACTGCAGCTGTTGCCATGGTTGCTAATGCATTCCGTGTTCCAGTCTTAATCTGCTGCGAAGCTTATAAATTTCATGAAAGGGTACAGCTTGACTCAATATGTTTCAATGAATTAGGTATATATTATCATGTTATCTTTTCCCGTATTTCCTTCCAGAAGAGGGAAAATGGACAATGTCTGAGCATTTTCAAATTTTGCGCAGGTGATCCAGATGCTATCTCAAAGGTTCACGAAAGGAAGGATATAAATTATCTAGATAATATGACTGCTAAAGAACAATTGCAACTTCTAAATTTAATGTAAATCAATGATTTGACTACGATATACTATAACTAGTTATTGTACCTGGAAGTGACGTATTCTAACTTTGTGTTGTACTGTCTCAGGTATGACGCTACTCCTTCGGATTACATCTCAATGATTGTCACAGATTATGGCGTGGTAAGTTTGGTTCAATCGATATACCTCTCTCTGTCTTAGGCACTTGTTCAGATACGTTCCTTTATTCCTGCTTGTTATACTTCAGATGGGTCCTCTATAATCTTTTCTTCCCTTTCTTTAGAGGTGTAATATTTGGTGCATCTCATTTTTTTGTTTCTCCATTTCCTTGATAAAGGTTACCACTGTCTGTATTTTCTAAAGCTGTTCTTAAAATTTCAGAAAAATTTTGAAAACCAAAAATAGTAGTTTTCAGCGTCCTTTTAAGCTCCATTTGAAAACCATGATTAAGGAACGGTGAGAAAAAATGAACAACAAACCAAATGGTTATCAGCTGATATCTTTTTTACTCCTACAGTTTCTTTTGTTAATTTCTGTGTTATTGATTCTAACTTCTCTCTGCACTTCTTCTTCCTCTTATCTCTCTGTTCATATTTTTTTACCATCTCTCTATTTGCACACTGACACTCCTTTTTATAATGTAAGAGATGATGTTCGGTGGTCGAAATTGAGACGGTAAGAGTTTTGGGTTTTGCAGCCTTGAGTAAAAATTATTTCTTATTGTTCTGAACTGTAGATCCCACCTACAAGCGTGCCGGTGATCGTGCGAGAGTATCGGAGAGAGCACCTATGGATATAAGGAGGTTGAAAATGACCCTTCGTTTTGGAAGGATACTTACATGTGCTAGGTGAATGATAGATGTTTGTTGCATGTGACCGTGCAAGAAAAATAGCCGAAGCATGCTGCAAGGAGTTTTTTTTTTGAATCACAATCTGGACTTAGATACAAACTTTTGGGTTTTATTATGCCTTACTGATTCAAATTTTGATTTTGTTGCCTCTCCTCACAGTTTTCCAGGTGTTCTTCTGGGAAAAATATACTAAGGCAGAGTAAGGTTTGAAAAGGTCGATGTTTATTGGTCGGTCCGAACACAATAAATAAATCATGAACTTTGTTGAATTTATTTGAATCAATGAATGAGATTTGAATTGTTCCTTTATTAGTATAGTTCAGTTCTATTATCTTTCACTTGTTCACATGGACCTCAGAAATATTTGTCTGGGGTTAGTTTAAACGTGCACTCGAAACATTTAAGCACGTGGGCCTCGAAATATTCGTCTGGGTTGGTTTAAACACGTGCACACTCGAAATATTTGTCTCAATTGGGGTTTCAACACGGTCCCCTTGAAATATTAGATTGGCCTAGATTGGGTTAAAAGAGTAGCACATATAGTCAGATCCATAAAACTGTGCTATCGGCCTCCTCGAATTAATTTATTTTTTGCTCTTTTTTAAGACAAAAAAATAATCTCATGTAGTATTCACATGCATATATAAAATACCAAAATCTTCTTGTCCATAAAACCCAAACACAAAACTTGATTGGCAAAGAAAAAGAGGAACGAAAGAACGAACTAACAAAACCCGGTTCAACAACTGAGCCGGCTGAGATCTCTGGGGAGTAACAAATGTATATAAGAATATAAGAATGTAAGAATTTGAAATTCCCTGTACTACAATTATGATGAAGATGAAGGTCAAGCTCCAGGCGCCGCATCTTTCACCTTACTCTGCAAATACCCTCCATACTCTCTCGCATAATCCTTCACATGGCTCGCCGTGTCGTAAATTCGGCTCCTCGCGTACTCCAGCCCCTCCGATCCTGGCGGGTGCATCCCCTTGAAGTACCTATACGCCCAGGAGAACCCGGCAGCAGAAACAAGCGCAATGCCGCCCAGGGACAACACCCCCGTCGTCGTCGCGAACAGGAGGAAGGCCAGGGGAACCCAGATGGGTGATGTGAAGATGATGAAAGGGGTGAGGAAGATGAGGGCCAGGATGCCCGCCGTTAGGGTAACGCCGGTGAGGAACATCAGGATGGAGGCGGTGATGAAGAGGGTCAGGAACCCGAGGAGGTGCGGGGAGTGCGGGGTATGGTCTTGGAACCTCCGGAGGAGCGTGGAGGCGGCGGCGGCGCCGGTGGGGGTACGGTTGTCGGCCATGGCAGAGGAAAGGAAGTGTGGTGTGAAACAAAACAAAAAAAAGAGAAGAGTGGTGGAGGTGCGAGGGTTTTAAGGGTATGTGGGGGAATTGCAAAGGGATACGCGTGGTGGGCGTTGAGCTTTGGACGCCCTTCCTATGGCTGACCGTTTCTTTCATTTCCAGTTTATTAATTTGTTAACTAGTTGGCCTATATTTGGCTGCTTTGTATAACAGTTTGTTAATAGGGATTTATTGGGTACCAAAAAAACATTAAAATGTTTACAAATTAATTCCTAAATAGTTCATTAAATGTGTTATTAAATTCATATGGTGATACCCCTTTTCATGCTGCTTTTGGTAGGAGATGAGACAATAAGACATCATACTAGCGATACGTAACAAGTCAAAACGGACAATATCTGCTAGCACGGTGAGATTGAGTTGTTACAAATGGTATAAGTGAGATTGGGGTGTTACAAATGGTATAAGAGTCAGACATCTAGCAGTGTGGTGTACCAACGAGTACCTAGGTCTCAAAGAGGGCAAAGAGTAGAATGAAGCATCCCTTATAACAATGCGGAAACATCTCTCAGACTAACGACCTTTAAGGGGACTACTAGAGAGTAAAATCAAACATTGTTTATGAAATCTCTCTAAAATAAAGAATTATGGTTATTATTATCGGGAATTAACAGTTAGAATGTGGGTATGAAACTATTAAGCAATCAAATTTTGGGGTAATTGGTTGGATTCCAGTGTTGAAAGAGGATCCAATGTGATTATTATTTTTCCCCCATAACCCTCAAGTGGGAAGTGATCACATGAACTTATATTCAACTTCTACCTCTTTTGGTATATATTCATAAATTTCATCACTTTTACAGCTAACCTCAACCAATTAATATTAATTATTCACTCCCTTGTTTCCTGCGACGTGCCGTGTCTTCTTCTTCCCTTCATTTATAATAATTAATGCTCACAAAATTAAATTACTGGATATAATAAACCCTTTAATAAAATACATAATCCAGTTTCCTGAATTTGGTGTTCTAAGTTACCTCTGTAAATTACAGTAATCCTGGTACAGATACAAATGGATTTTGATTTTACACAACTATAAGGAAACCCATATACACATACATATAATGATTTTTTATTCCCTGATTTTCTTTGGGAAGTTATTCCCTTTTCTTTCTTCTTCTTCTCACTTTGATGAAGAATAGAGTTCAACAAAGATGATCACAAGATAATGAACTAAATCATCATAAATAAAGATTGGAAGTTTCAAAAAAAAAAAAACCTTTTTTAAGAATCTCAATGGTGCAATGGATTTGGACCAGTTGGGACGAGTCGTTTTTCGACGCCGTACCGGGGATCGATCTCCGCTGCAGCCGGGGGAGAATTGGTGTGATGGTGGCGGTGATGGCGGTGGCGATCATGTCGTTGATGGAGATGGTGAAGGAAGATGGTGAAGTCAAGTTTAAGCTTTCTGTTGAGAGAAAAGGAGGAGTCATTTGGGTTGGCATGGAGAGGAAGTGCATGAAAGAGGATGGTTGAAGAGGAAAGGAGGAGGAGGAGAGTAATGAATTTGCAGAGGGTTAAAGGCATTATGGATAATAATAATGAAAAGAGAATGGGTGTGGAGAGGGAGAGGGAGAAGGAGAGAAAGGACTGCATGGAGAGGAAAAAGAAGAGCAAGAAGAAAAGGGAATTAGAGAAGTAAATGAGAAAGGAGGATTTAGCGTAAGAAATGTTGAAGGAGAAGAAGGTTGACATTGAAGAGGAGAAAGGAAGAGAGAGAGAGAGAAAGGAGGGGACAAAACTGTGGAGAATTCTTGTTTCAATGACAACTTCCTTTGCGTTAAAGGAACAAAGCCTCATTTAAAGCAGATTGTCAAACTTTGAATTATATATTACCAAAACCCATTGACAGAGAGACAGAGAGAGATTATAAAAAAGAACAGAAGGAAGAAGGGAAAGAGAAGAGCTGACTTCAAAATTTGATCAAAGTTTAGGAAAATGGGTGTGTGGGATGGTGGCTGTTTTGCAGATTTCGAGGTCCATTTGGCTACAACTCACACACATACTATTGTTACCGTATTCTTAATTTTCAGATAGGAAATGCTTCCAATCTCTCTCTCTCCAGTAATAAATTAATAGAGAAAGTGTGAGATTCCATGTTGGTTGGAAAGGACAACGAAACATTCTTTACAAAGAATATGGAAACCTATTCCGAACAGACGCATTTTAAAACCATGAGACTGGCTACGATCCGTAACGGACCAAAACGGACAATATCTATTCAAAAACTCTCTAAGTTGAAGCCTTCTTCAACTGGGTGTGTGCCAATTGCCCGGGTTGAGATGAATATGTGTTGTGGTGGTGGTGGTGCTTGGAATAGGGGAAGCCAACCAGGAGAGTAAGCAACACACAAACAACAAAGATCCAATATGGTTGAGTGTGCAAACCCCAAGTTCCTAAACGATATTTTTTGTTAAAAACTAAGCATCCCCTTTTCTTCAGGAAGTGGGAATCACTCTGTCGGCTATTTCCCCCTTAGATGACACGCTTATCTTATCACTTCATCTAATATTCACCATCCGATCATTCGCCATATTGTAAATGGGGGCGACAATTCTTATGCAGAAATGTCGGCATGGGTTGGGAAAATTCATGAGAAGAGGGGGGGAAAGTCAAATCACCCCCCACCTACATACACTTTCACCAAATAACACTCAGCAAATTCTTGTGTATTAGTTCACATTTGGTATATCATAGTGGATGGCCTTCATCCTGATGCCTTGTGGCATTCCTACTTCTTTCCACCTACCCCACTAGGATTGTTTCAATCACTTCCTATACTTCCTTGAACAGAATCTGTTCCTACAGCCTTGTCCCTGAGTTCTAGACTTCCTACCTAGCTCACAAGTTGTGCAACCTCCTCTATTCTAAAAGTTTATAATAACAAAGCTGGGGATGAGGGCAACATATTAAGAGGATATAAGACAAACCTTTGAGAAGAGAACAGTTTTATGCAGGATTATTACCTTCTAAATGCAGCATTCTACCAAAAACAACAAGGAAAAACTATACTAACTCGCTCAATAAGTAAAATCCTGAACGAAATTGTGATCGGACGATATGAGAATATAAACATACAAACAAGCACACGCATTATGAAATATTCAAAAAGATATTGTACCTGATATGCTCGGTTGTTCCTTACAGGGTGAGAAAGGTGAAATTGTCTGGCAATCGCTGTCTTTATTTCTAAACTTCTGTATTGGCTAAACAAGTAAAAGCTATCGTAAAATACACCGTAAGTTTGCACACGTGTCGTCCCACTGTAATTGGTAACTAATGGATTTACATTCCTTAAATCAATTAAACATCTATTTTCCTTCATCTTTTCTTCCGGCACACCAAACTGGTAAAGAACAATTCAATTCAGCAGAGTCCCCAAGATGAAATATCAGCAGCAAATCAAGCAAGTATAGGTTAGGGATCTTTAAAATCGACTCTAATATAACAAGTAACACGACTGCACAAGATTAACTGCAGAGGTCCTACCGTAATTCACTAAGGCCTTCCAGATGGAAGAAAGACAATATCACCTTGTATTATATATTGGGGTATAAAATTCTCTTTGCCTCTTCAACCTTCCTCCCAATCCACATCATCTTCTTCTTCATCTTCTACCGAAGCTGATGCTTCAACATTCAAGTCACCAACCTTGTAATTTTCATTTGCGTTACCTGTAATACGGCAAGAAAGGTAAGGTTCCTCCTTAAATCCCAACTTACTTTTACACATAATAAGCAGGATATAAACACCATAAAACACTTAAAAGAGTCGAACGTGGAAAAGAAAAGCCACGTCTCACCCTCTATTGGAGCCTCCTCCCATTCAATATCATCTTCTTCTTCATCCTCTTCACGTTTTGCCTTCATTCCTACCTGGCGACTGGCATTTGTGTAAGACAAGTTGTCAGTAATCTCTGTTCTGGATAATTCCTTTTGTCCCTTAGCAGCTTCTTCAAGCTCTTGTTGCTTCTTCAGTATAGCAGCATAATAAGCTTTAACATACTCATCCTACAATACGCCAACCAGTACATAAATCATATAATCTCTTTCAATTTTTATGATTAAAAAAACTCTTTAATTCATAAGAAATGAAAAGAGCCAGTCTAATTGAACGAACCTGTATATTCGTTTTATCATCATCATTGGCCGATGACTTTTTATCATCAGAAAACTGAGCAGAAGCTGAACCAGCATCCATCTTTGACTCCCCTTTGACCTCCCCACGTTGTTCCTTTGTGAGGTTCATCCCTTCTTTGATCATCCAAGGAGGTAACACTTTCAGAGCAGTGTTCTCAGATTCAGATTTAACATTCACTCCCTTGCTCTCAGCCCCAGAAAAGGCAACTTCGACCTAACAGGTTCATTCAAAAACTCATCGACCGTTAGACTGGTTCCTTTCAAGATCCAAAGATATAACAAGCATGAGGTGAAAAAATGGGATACCTTTGTCTCGCCAACAAAAGGCATAGGTGTTCCCCCATATCCTAAACCTTGTGATGATTTTGAGGGATCATTGCCATTGAGATCACCATTTGCTCCACGTGCAGCTGCACTTGCACGAGCTTCCCATGCTAAAAGAGTTCCAAATTCTGGAACTGGCAAATCTTTGACTCTGCTGAGTTGTTCCATTAAAGGCTTAAGCTGAACCTACAATTATTTGATTTATTCATCAATTTAGAAATAGGAAAATCATTTTCTAAACTCAAGGGAACAAACACAATTCATAAATTATTTCAGAAAAATGGCTTGAAGATGAAGGTCAGTGTTATATTCAACTAACAAATGTAAAAAACTTCAGCAATCAATGATCTCCATTACAGCATAGAGTTATACCTTGTGTTCTCATATCCAGGATAAAACTTTATCAAGATCGTTATGATTATATATATATATATATACATAGAGAGAGAGAGAGAGAGAGAGAGAGGGGGGGGGGAATTTGAAGTTGAAAAATAAATTTCTTTTTCAAGAGATCAAACCTC
Source organism: Cucurbita maxima (assembly GCF_002738345.1). NCBI lineage: Eukaryota > Viridiplantae > Streptophyta > Magnoliopsida > Cucurbitales > Cucurbitaceae > Cucurbita > Cucurbita maxima. Next base: position 5,203,294 of record NW_019272026.1, read on the forward strand.
CATCTTCTGAAGCATGTCCTTCAATTTTTCATGCCGGCGCTTCCTGGCATTATCATCTCCATCCCCTCCTTGGGCAGCAGCCAGTTTGTCACTCTCTGCAACCAGCTCGCCATTGCAATTTTCACAATGGAAGTATTCATCCTCAAGAGAGATTAATCGAAGAGCATCCAAAGCAGTGTACCTAATCAATATCATTAAACTTTCAAGCTTGTTTCCAGATTAAAAAGTCAATAACAAGTGTGCAGTGCTGTGATCTCATCCAGTTTAAAATTACAAAATATCAGAAAGAACATTTCTTAAGAGAAAAATAACATATCATCAACACCTTCTCGAACAGTTGGGGCATATATACTCTTGAACTGTGTTCTTGTCCTCCAGTTCATCTTTCAGTTTTTTCTTCATGCGGTGCAGTCTGTATCTAACCACATCATAGACCTGTAACCAGGATTAGCTATACTAAGGGAACTGATCAGAGTTAAAGTCTGTTTTCACTGGGTTTAAATACAATTATTATTGAGCGATGAAGCAACTAATTGAAGTATATATATAAAAGAAACCTGTGCATAGTCTAGCGAGCAATAAGAATGTGTGTGCATCTTAATCTTTTCATCCCCCTCCTTCCCCGGGTGTTGGCCATCGGCTGTGGCAGCAACTGCAGCGCTAAATATCTTTGCTCCCTTAGCTGTCTGGAAAAGCAAAGAGCAAAAATTTGAAGAGCATGCCTAGCAATAACTTATTTATTAGACACAAAATTGAAAATGTCTGTAAAAGCATATCGACACAAACTAAAATGTTCAGCACACAAAATTGAAAAATATGAAAATGAAAATGTCAATGACTTATTAGACACAAAATTGAAAGTTCAAAGATTTATTAGACACATTTTAAAGTTCAAGAACCAAATAGACACAAACTAGAAAGTTCAGCACATAACTTATAATTTAACCCAAATTGAAACAAAGACACCTGGAGGCAACAAAAACGGTAACTTCCCAAGGTCTCCAATGGCCTTGTCGTTCCTTGAAACAATTCTCTGTTTATTTTTAACAAAATTTCCCAAAAGAACGAACAAACTTCATTCAACATAAGCACCTTAGATGCTATAGACAATCAAGTTAAGATGCTTAAAACTACATACTAAGAAATTCCAATTTACTAACCTAACAGGAACAGTAACAAGATGCATTGACAGAATCGGCACTGACCTCCCTTCTATGATCTCGGGTAACCAATTTTTCCTCTTCTAAAAACCTTAGTGTTCGACGTAATTGCTTCGAATGTAGTTTTAAATTCTTTGCCAAATCTTCTTCTCGAACCCATTGTCGTCTAGGACAGGATACGAAAACAAATGTGATAAGCAAAGGAAAAATGTGGCTGTAAAACAGCTCGCCAGATTCATGTTAAGAATGCATGGCTTCGTCATCATAGCAAATTCAAGAACAGAAACTCTGACATAAAATTACAACCCTCAGACAGGTTCATGTTCCAAATCCTTCATGATAATAGATTAAGAAACTTCAAAATGACATTTTTCAGTTAGCTATTTGCTCAGACCGTCTGAAAAATTTAACTTAAAAACAGGATAAGGTTCTTTAACAGATGAGCAAATTAAAAGCAAAAATGAAATGATAAACTCGAGTTTGAAATAATCAAAAGTACAACTAAGCTATTCAGTGAGCTATATCAATGTGAATGACCTGCATCAATGTGACCTTTCTTCAACTTAGCTTAACTAGAGAAATAACGTATACAAGAAACACATATATAAACAACCATAATATGCAGTTGTTCCACACCAGCACTAGCTGAATTGGGTATCCAATACATATAGTGCCAGCTTAGTCTGGGAATAGAACTACCAAGAATCCGGTATAAAGTGCATTACGCTCATATTTCCACTATTCTAATCATATTCAAGCACAGTTCCTGCCTAGAATTCATTCCACTAATGTAGCTCTGCCTCCCCAGCTTCATGACGAAAAATTGAGCGGCAGAATTCTGCCTTGTAAAAACACTGAAGATTGCCAAGTAAATAAAAACGCCAAAGTGCAGTACCTCGTGAGAGCATCAAGCACGACAACCGCGATTCCCCTATTATCACTCCGACCGGTCTTGGGCTGATTATCTCCTTTAGTCGTAATGTCATCGTAGAAAGCTCTTGCAGCTAGCTTCACCAACCTGCCCAATAAATCAAGATCATTCAACACACCAAATTAAACAAAACCCAGGAAGCTAATGAAAACAGAAAACAATCCCATTGTTCACAGCTAGAGAAGATATTCAAATTGCCATTTTTATCAGTGGAGAGGGCTCATAAGTTAATAGAGGAAAGTACCTGTTAAAAGGTTCGATACTCATGATGATGATGAATTAACTTGGGATTCAATTGCTCAAGTGCTGGTGTCGCTATTACATGTGAGCTGATTTTTTTCAGTATTCGACTCGAGCAGGACTTCGCAGAGAGCGATCTGAGAATCGTGGGAGAGAAGGAAAAGAAAAAGAAAAATGGAGCGAAAGAGAGACATTGGCCGTCATAAATAGACGAAATAAAGCGCACCAAATACTACTAGATAATTTGCGGGTCGGTTTATCTGCATTCTATCGGGTTCATCCGTAAATGGGCTTTCATTGGCCCGATTTATTGGGCCTCTGTAAACCCTTCTGGGCCTAACTTTTTGAATCAAAATTTGGGCTGGCCCATGGGTTCATCAGCCAAATTCTATTCCGATTGAATTATTCATATGTTATTTAATAATTTTTTAAAAATCAAATTGAACTCTTTAAAAATACATTTTTTTGTCATATTATAACTCCAATCCAATAAAAACGTGACACGTATAATTTATATTTTTAATTTTTAAATTTATGCTTTTTTTTTATTTTTTTTATTTTTAACCCGCGATACGACTTAAATAAGTATAAATGGCGTTTATATGTTTAATTTTTAAAAAATAAACAAAATATATCCTAAAAAATGAATGATTAATGTATAAATTATTGGGTCGAGGAAGAAGAAGAACCACAAATCATGCATCATATTTATTTTTTGTACGACAAAATGTCCAATTTATGTGGTGCACCGCCCCTAAAGTTTTGATATTTATATTCAATACCATAATGTCTATTTTTGCTGCTCAATATATTCTCTGTCTCTCTTTCTATAAATATTGTTCAAGCACTATTCTTCTTTTTTTCCTTACTATATATCATTGGTAACAAGAAATCAAAATGGGTCATGATTAGGTTAAAATACATTGAAAGGGTGTGAGATCTCGGAAATTATCGAATCTTTAGAATGATGGTCAGTAGAGTTACATTGGTCTTATTAGATTCGACAGTGCACAGTTGTTCACGAAATGTGCCATGGAACATTCGTCGACTATAGGAGCTTGACACATGAGCGATACGTCAGACCAATCCAATTCGTCTAATTCTAAGAATGACTTCGAGAAAGATGACAGCCCAGTCTTCGTCTTTTTTATGGTGCTCGAGCTCCTGTTTTGCTTGTGTTCTTCATCGATGCTTGCGGGGAATATAAATTAATTAGTGGAAGTCGTGTATTATAAATTCCACGAAGGGACAGGTGTTGGGCATGCATATGGCATATATATTTGATTATAATCATATGATATGTGTTATTATTCTAGGGAGACTGAGGGATAAAAGCATATGAAAAGGTCTAAATTAATCTTGACTAACCACTTTTATTCTATGAATTTTCCAATTAAGGGTCCAATCCCACCTTGTTGTCTACATCTTCTTGGCAGCTTCAATGCTTCTCCTTTGGGGGTTTTTTAGTCATTTCCTCATTGCCCCTATGTTCTATCAACAACACTGACTATATATGCACACCCTTTTTCTTTCTTGAAATGACAATATATTTGATTTGGTATCATATATATAAGGAATTCCATTATATATAGAAAAAGTTAGGAACACACGAACTTAACGTTTATCATCTTTGAAGATTCGAATTCTTCCATTACAATTGTCCACTTTTATTCTAAAAGTCGATGGGTTATAGACACTAATTAGCTAGTGTGGAACTCCTTCCTAACCATCTTCCTCTCGAACAAAGTACACCATAGGAGGCTTATGAAGCCGTCGAACAGCCTCTTCTTAATCGAGGCTCAACTTCCCAAGTTGTTATTTTTGCTTCATTTGTTTGTTTCGACATATTTCGATCGTGGGTCACATCCAACCAGAAGAACTCAACCCTAAACCTAAACTATGGACAAATATGATCTAAATGACTTTAGGGTTGGTATTAAAATTGGCATCAGAAGAAGCAATACCGATCTGACACTAGCGCTCAAAAAACATACACATAACCCACACAGATATTTTAAAGTGGCATAAGGATAAAGAACAAAACATGGACACATGGACTTTCTTTCCCATCACCACCCCCTTTAATTTAACTCGTTAATACACATCCACACCAGATGAACTCAAATTTCAAAACTTTTAAAATTTTTCTGAACAAAAAAAGTGTCCAAATCAGAGCACTGTGCATAGAAATAGGTGACACAATTGGGTTAAGAACAAAAAGTGGTGCCCTACAAAGGCATATCCAAAGTACTGTGTAGCAGTCTGAGGTGAGGGAAATGGGCTTATGTTCATCCCCTCCAAGCCTGAAAACGCACATGAATCTGAGCTCAAAAATGGGGGTTTCAAATTTCAGCCACAAATATGAGTCCTTTTTTGTTAATTTCTTTTCTAGGGTTTGTTTATGTGATCATACTCATGCTTCTTACCTTTCACTATCACCCACTCTCCCATTCAAAGAACCTTTTTTTTTTCTTTTTTTCCCTTTGTTTGAAGCTTATCTTCTTTCAAATGAAAGCAACCCTGGAACAACCCAATTACCCAGCTCTGCAATAACATCATGAGTGGTCATCAGTAATTATGTCAGGCTAAAGAGAGAGAGTGTGGGCGGCATGAATATATGGAAAGGGATTTCTAGGGTTTAGGCCAGAAAGAGGTGTCTTTTTTCCTTAGGGTTTAGTTAATAATTTTGCAAAAGGAAGATGAAGAAACAGTGAAATGGATATGTGAGATGAGAAATGAGGTTTCTTTTTTAGGGTTTGCCCATTTGGTGATTGCTTTAGGGTTTTGGAGATAGACAGGCATATGACAAGTGGGAAGTACAACCACAAAATTTTTCTTTTGGAGAGACCCGTCTCTAATCACCCACGTCTATTCCTAGTAGATATTATCTTTTTTGTGTTTTTTTTTTTTTGTGAGATCTCGCAATCCATCTTCCTTCGGGTCCCAGTGTCCCACTAGCACTCGTTTTCTTCTCCAATTGATAGATCCTAAACCCTAAACACTCATTCTCTCCTCCAATCAATGTGAGACCCTCAATTTAGCTCATTAAGTACTCAGCATCTTCACTAGCACTCGTTCCTTTTTCCCATCGATGTGGGACCCTCCCAATTCCCCTCCTTTGAGTCCAGTGTACTTTTTGGCACATCGCCCCGTGTCCTCTCCTTCGAGGCTCAGTCTCCTAGTACATAACACTTACCGTTAGCAGATATTGTCTTTTTTAAACTTTCTCCCGTAGATTTTGTAGGTTGAAGAAAAAGTTGGATAGATAAGGACGCATGGAGTAGCAATAACAACATTCTCTCCTAAGTGAGTTGAGAGAAAAAAAGAGAGAAAGGAAAGAGAGAGAGAGAGAAATGGGGTTTCTACTTTTTGTTGAAAGCGACAGTAGGGAAAGAGAGAAATTATTAGTTTCTTAGAGGAAAAAAACCAGTCAACACAGAGATAGACCCATTGCTTCTCTAGCCACAGGCTAATTCAGAATTGTACACTGCTACCCGAGATAGAAATAATTGTCCTTTCACTTGTAAGCTTATATATATACATATACATATCCCTTTCCTCCCACATCCAACATTCAAATTACCTCACAAATTGCAAACACTACATTACAACAAAAACAACAACAATACAAACCCACACTCAATGATCGCTCATCACCCCATAAAAGGGTATGTTTTGCAGCAATAATACATACCCTTCTTCCAAAACTGATCCAAAATGAAGCCCCTTTCATGCTTTTCGCCGGAGGTTGACCGGTGGAGGACTGAGCAGCTGTGTCTGTCACTGTCATCCTCTACTAGCCACGTGAAGTGGCACAAATACTAGGTCACTTCTCTCCACTCACAACTCTAAAGATCCCACCTTTTTTATCAAAACAAACACCCCTTCTTAACATGTTCTTCTAGGGTTTCTTCTTTGTTCTTGAGAATTCCAAATTAAGGAACAAAAAGATATGTTTTTGTTCAATGCTAATGACTCCATCTCTTTCCCTGACCATTCTTTTCTCCACTTTCCTCCATTTCATGATGATCCCACCCTTCATGTTCTTCAACAACAACCTCAAAATGACATTTTACTGCACCAAATTCTATTGAATGAACCTCCATCAAATTTCATAAGCGAGTTCGGATCTGAATCAACGAGAATTATTGTCGATGAGGAACACCATCATCGTGTTCATCAAAGCCTGATCATGGAGCAGCCAATTCAAAGAAAACAAGCTTCTTCAAAGAGGGATAGGCATAGTAAAATCGACACGCTTCGTGGACCGAGAGATCGCCGAATGCGACTCTCGTTGCCGGTGGCTAGGGAATTTTTTGGTCTACAAGACATGCTTGGTGTTGACAAAGCTAGTAAAACTGTTGAGTGGTTGCTATTTCAAGCTAGACATGAAATCAAGAAGCTTTCATGCCATGACCGCGGTGGCAATGGCGATATGAGGAGTCCATCCATTTCGGATGGAGAAGTCGTGTCTGGGATCGACGAAACAATTGTCAATAGTAAAATCAACATGAAAGAAAGTCGAAAAGCGACGAAGAAGGAGAAGAGAGGTAGGGTTGCGAGGAAGACGACGTACTACCCTCTTGCGAAAGAGTGTAGAGAGAAAGCGAGAGAAAGAGCAAGAGCAAGAACGATCGAGAAACAGCTGCAAAGTGGAAAGAAAACGTTGTCATCGGATCAAACAAACACAAATAAGCAAATTGAAGGAAGAATTCAAGATGTTATTAGAACAAGTTCATCATGGAGTACCCAAATTGATGATCAGCAATTAAGAACAAGAAATGATGAAACAGATGATGGTTTGATGATGATGGGGAGGTGGAGCCAAGAGGTAAGTTCCAAACAGCCACAAACTTAATTATTTTTCACGCATTATCAAATAAGTAAAGTCCAAGAAATTTTTGAAGTACAGATTGTTGTTCATACGTTTCTGACCATTTTGTTATAATTGGGGCTTACATTTCAGCATCCATTTGAAGACTTCCAATTCTTTGGAAAACCATGGGAACCCGACAACAATCATGGCATATGTAGCTGAGATTCATCCCTTAAATACTTTCAAGTGTGTCCAATAATGGTAAATTTTTATCATTCTCATAATGCTTTGTGTTTCCCTTCCCCTTTCCTCTCTTCTTTCTTCTATTTCGAGTGTATAATTATACAAAACATCTTCTTCTATCTCGGACCCGTAAATAAAATCTCTTAGATCTTGTTTGACAACAACTTCCTTTTTAGTAAACAAGCTTTTAACATATAACTAAGACATATCATGCGACAACCTAAGCTCATCACTAACATATATTGTCTTTTTTAGACTTTTTCGACTTCTCAAGGTTTTTAAGAACACTTAAATGTTTCGTTTTTCTGTTCAGCTGATGTAGATATTATTGTCTTTTTTGGGCTTTCGCTCGTATTTTTAAAATGGGTCTGACCATAAGTGCATTAGAGAGAAGGTGGTGGGAAGGCTTTTAAGAAAGGATTGAATGACCCATGATTTAATAATTATCCACTACATAGTACAAACCAAACCCATATGTTGTGTAACTCTTACATTCACACATACTAACAAACAATTTTCAACATTCCAAATGATTTTATGGCACGACACTTTTACTATATTAATTAATTACATGGTATTTGTTTTCTTGTTTCTTAGGAATAAATATATGAAGTTTTATGGTTATTGGATAATATTGGAAGAAGAGGAACATAGCTTGTTTCTTGAGCCAATAATGTTGTAGCACTTTATATGAAAAAGGAATGGCTATTTGTTTCTGTTTATGGTGTGGTAGTTTGTTGAAAGATGATGGAGAGCCCAAGGGTTGGTTTTTTTAGCTCATGTAATTCTCGAGATTTAAAGGAAAGTAGTACATGTAAATTCTTGTTATACTCACTTTGACTAAAAGTTTTTTCGGGTCCATTCGTCTGAAAAATCTGGGCGGAAGGACTCTTACTCAACAAATCAAAGTTACAGGAGGACATCATGCTGATGACTCTGAAGAGCTCCTATCGACAGAGTCGTTTGATACCTTGAATATCTCAAACTAGTCGAGGTAGGAAAATGAGAGAGATTGAAAATATGTATAGATAGTTAGTTGACAACTGGAGGTTAGTTTAGCAACTCAACAACTACCTAAACTTACTATATTTGATGGCTAAAAATGTTTGTAGGATCCTATATTCTGAGTAGGGGGTGGTAAAAATAAATATAGAAATCCATTTTAAAATTTAATTTTAGAATAATTAAGCAAGAAAAATAATACCTAATCAACACCTAAAGCAAACAAATATTATAATTAAACGTGTTTGCTCCCCACATCTATTTATAATTAGCTAATTATGATTTTAATATATTTCCTCAACAAGTGAATTAAGAGGTATTTAAAACATTATTTTTTTTTAATTTGTAATTTTCCGAAATTAGGTTTAAATTCCTGTTTTCTGTGTTTGAAAACTCATCCATTATTTAATTAAATAAATATAGAAACAAAAAGATATAATTTCGTGTAGATCCAACAGGAAGATATCTACGTTATGGAAATGAATTAATTTCAATATTTCAAGATCAATTTTCTTAAAAAAATTAAAATTTAGGGCTGAAAAAGAGAGAGACAAGAACAATAATAATAATAATAATTTATATTCCGAATATTTATATATATAAAAAAGAAAAGAAAAAGAAAATTTACCTAGTTGGGAATGGCAGAACTTGAAGCTGGAGAAATCTGAAGCAGGCTCTGGAAGTAGACGAAAGCAAGCCCCCTGTTTCAAAATCATGAGAGAGAAAGACCGAAGGAGAGAGAGAGGAGAGAAACTGTTTTTTTTTTTTTTTACTGTGTTCTTAAAAAAAAATGGGAACATACAGAGTTTCCCATGATTTTGGTAAAGTAAAAGTTAGAAAAAAAAACCCTTTTCCTTTTTTTTAGCTTTCATTTTTTTTTGGTTTCATTTCTGGTCTATAAATTCATGATTCTTTTCTTAATTAGTCGATATGAGACTTCTTAATTAGTCGATAAGATTGGGACGGACATTAAAGCATTTTGTGGCGGCCTCAGTTGATACCTTTTATTTTGATTGCATGCGGGGTTGGTGTGGTAGGGCATTGAATTTGGAAGCTTTTTAAGTATCACCAACCATCCATTCATTCATTCATTCCTTCTTAATCTTATTTCCAGTTTGGGTGAGGATAGGGGTAAAGATGAATGTAGCGTGTGAACAAAGAGTTCATAGAGTGGTTGTGGAAGAACAGGATCGGATCTGCAACCCCTAAAACTTGGCCGCTGAAAACTGAAACCTTAGTTACCGAACGGAGGAAGAGGAGTGGCGCCATTGTTGGTTTGAGTACCAAAGGACAGTCAGTAACAGACACATTGTTGCCCATTTTTTTTTACCGGAGGGAATCTCTATCTCAATTGTACCCGACCAAATCTCTATCTCCACCCTAATCATAATAATAATAATAATCACTTCTCCCCATTTTTTACGCTACATTAATTTTATTATACAAAATAAATTTGTATGCATTTATTATAAATAATGAATTAAATGGTATTCTTTGCTTATGGGTATGAATTTAAAATTATGAATATTAATAATAGTATTTTGGGCTTAGTTTCCATCAACTCAAGAAATGTAAGAATAATGATGAAGGGGACTGAAATAAATGGAATAAAAACATGAAATTTGGGGGTGGAATCAAAGATTAGAATCAAAAGAAATATGATTAAGTTTTTTTTTTTTTTTTTTTTAAAAAAAAGAAAAATAACAAGTTTGTGATCCAATTCAATGGATCTCAAAGATAAAGTGGAAGTGTATGATTGAAGAAAGAAGGATTTTGCACAGTAATACACCAAAAGAGCAAACTTGGGAGATTGGAATGATGCCACCATTTTCATTCCCCCACCCGACTAAACCAACTCTATATTATCTACACACAGTATATATAGTTGAGGATGAGTAGAAGAACCTGGGTTTTGCACTGCTTTGGGAGCCATAACCAGTGTGCCCACCAAGACCTTTCCGGCACCTGCAATGGGGACAGTTGCCCTAATGCTTATAAATGTTGTCTTTTTATGTCGATTTCGGGTTGTGGGTGTCGAACGAAAACTGAAGGGGAGGGTTCAAATCAGGGAGGAGAAAAGGACAGAGGAATTAATTAGAAAGAGAGAAAGGGAGAGAGCTATGGTGGCATCCCTATTGGGTGCGTCACTGTAATCTGCGCTTGATGGGTTTGCGTGATTTTGTTTCTCTTTCCCCAACGCTCCGCTCTGCATGGGATTAACTCTATTTTCATTAACCCCAAATAAACAATAATGGACGCCAAATGGCAGTCTTATGTTGAGTCCACCACGGTCGAGGAGAACACCACCAAACGAGAGGATTACACAAGATATACTTGGAGCCCTGGACAATGAATAGTTACCTCAATTAGACCAAGCGAATTCTTGATTGTGTCATAAAGAGCTTTATGGTCACGCCTCAATTGTCCACTTGTTCGGGTACATGTGACTACCAACCAGAAAAAGAAATGCAGTAGCTGAGTAGCTTAATGATGATGAGTCATATCGGGGTAAACTTTGCTTTTGCAGATGGAATCTTACGTATAATAGATTAATTAATTAATTTTTTAAAATTTAAAATTAAATAAATAGGAGATAAATTTATAATTTAAAGATTTATATGTATAAGAAAAGGGGTAGAATATGGTAATATTAGACTATTTTGTTTAGTAGCCGTGGATTTGGTGATACGCAAGGGAGATGACGTGTAGAAAGTGGAGAGCGTAGGCGAGTGGGGCCATCCAGAGCCCACAAAGTCCAAGTAGCTACTGTCCGAGGTCTGGGCCGACAGCCCTACGTACCCCACCATTAGGCCACTGTACCCTTTTCACCAAAAGCTCTTTTGATAAGCCCTCCTCACTTAACGCATCCATCCCCTTTTCCTTTTCTTTTTCTGTCCTTATCGTATTTCATTTTTCTTAATTTTTTTAATTTAACAAAAATTTGTTATTTACCCTCCTAATTAAAAAATTAAAAAAATCTAAATTTCTTAAAAAAAAATTAAAAAAATACACGTTTAAAAAAATATTTATGGAGTAGTATTAAAAGTGAGTAATAGACGATTTTTATCTATATATTAATTATATTTAAATATAATAATAATAATAATAATAATATCTAACTTAGAAAATGGAAGTTCAGCGGACGCGCATACTCACAAACGCGCCAGTGTCTAGTTTCCCGCCATTCCCAACAAGCACACAACAGAACGTAAAACCCATTGACAAGCCTCGAAGTTCCAAGGGTTTTTCATCTACGTCTGGTTCACAACAAGGCGAAGAAACAAAGCCATAACTGAAACCTTCAAACGAAACAGAAGAAATGAATGAAAATGTTGATGAGCAAAGCAAGCTTCCCGAGCTCAAACTTGGTACAGTCTACAAAATCATCGTTTTTCTTTTCTCGTTCTCATTCTGCGTATTAATTTTTTGAGTTATTTTTAATCCATTTGGTTGAAATGTTGACAGATGCTAAACAGGCTCAAGGGTTTCTCGCATTCTTCAAAACCCTACCCCCCGTAAGTTTTTATTGCAAGTTGGTTTCGCACTTTCGTGACTGAAATTTTAGTGATTGCTCTGAGAACTCTGGTAAAATGTAGAGGAATCTAGATGGAAGTTACCTATTCGTTTGCATAAGATCGTTGCTTAATATTCCTTAGTTCCCTGGTCTGCGCGTGGATAAGTTTATGTTACTGGAATTAGGTGCTTAGCGAAACAGGATAGAAGGACGTTAATTGGATGCTTAATTAACTATAATAGCGAGAGTTGTCATTATTTAGAAACTCTTGTAGCTGAGGTTATGTTACTTATTTTAATTGCATGTTTCTGCTGCAGGACTCAAGAGCTGTTCGATTTTTTGATCGTCGGGTCAGTTATTTAATCCTTTCCCTTCATTCGTTAATTTTGTTCAGATGCCATTTGTTGAATTGGGATCTGGTTATCGCCTCCTTGATGCTATTTGAATGGAATATACCACTTGATACTCAGTCGACTTTTCTTTCTTATCATCATTTCTGTGAAGCAATTTGCGTTTTATCAGAGTGTAATGCTGTTTCTTCGTATTTATCCTTTAGTAGCTGGAATTGAATATGCTCTTGTTCACATGCCTCTATTTGATCTCATCTTGGATTGAATTTGACATACGCATGCATATGTAGCCATAATTGCCTTCCTCCGTGAATTTGATCATACAGGATTACTTTACTGTCCATGGCGATAATGCAGTTTTCATTGCAAAGACCTATTACCGTACTACAACTGCTTTACGACAACTGGGCAATGTATCTGAAGCTCTGTCTAGTGTGAGTGTCAGCAAAAATATGTTTGAATCCATTGCCCGGGATCTTCTTTTGGAAAGAATGGACCATACATTGGAGCTTTATGAGGGCAGTGGTTCCAATTGGAGACTGATCAAAAGTGGTTCACCGGGTAATATTGGCAGCTTTGAAGACGTTTTGTTTGCAAATAATGAAATGCAGGACAGCCCTGCTATTGTGGCACTATTACCGAACTTCCGAGAAAATGGGTGCATTGTTGGACTAGCCTACATTGATTTAACAAAAAGATTGATGGGGTTGGCTGAATTTCTCGACGATAGCCATTTTACTAATGTGGAGTCAGCTCTGGTTGGTCTTGGTTGTAAGGAATGCCTTCTGCCTCTAGACAGTGGAAAGTTCGGTGATTTAAAACCTCTACATGATGCATTGACAAAGTGTGGTGTGATGTTAACTGAGAGAAAAAAATCAGAATTTAAAATGAGAGATTTGGTGCAGGATCTTTCAAGGCTTGTCAAAGGTTCTGTTGAACCTGTTAGAGATATGGTATCTGGATTTGAATTTGCGCCTGCTGCCTTAGGAGCATTGCTGGCTTATGCAGAATTACTGGCAGATGAAAGCAATTATGGAAACTACAACATCCAGAAATACAATCTTGATAGCTACATGAGGTTAGACTCTGCTGCCATGAGAGCATTAAATGTCCTAGAAAGTAAAACTGATGCAAACAAAAACTTCAGCCTGTTTGGTCTCATGAATAGAACCTGTACTGCTGGAATGGGTAAAAGATTGCTTCATATGTGGCTAAAACAGCCTCTGTTAGACGTCAAAGAAATTAATTCTAGACTGGATCTTGTTCAAGCATTTGTGGAGGATACTGCTCTCCGCCAGGATTTGAGACAACATCTCAAAAGAATCTCAGATATTGAACGATTGACACAGTATCTCGAGAAGAGAAGAGCTGGATTACAGCACATTGTTAAACTTTATCAGGTATAGATTTAAAAGAACCACTGACAATTAGTATTAATTGAAATAATTTCTTATAAATGGTTTGGATAATGAGATGAAAATTGTTAATCTTGGCACTGGGTTAATCTTGATTCTTGTACTATCATGAATAAATTGCTACCTGTTTTCATTGTGAGATTTATGTTTTATAGTAATTTGTGCTTTGTACATATTGCTCTGATATTTGGACATTCATCATTATAATGTAGTCAAGTATAAGGCTTCCATTCATTAAAAATGCCTTGGAGAATTATGAAGGACAATTTTCCTCACTTATCAAGGAGAAGTACATGGAATGTCTTGAGATCTGGACTGACAACGATCATCTGAACAAGTTCAATAATCTTGTGGAAACTGCTGTTGATCTTGATCAGCTTGAGAATGGAGAATATATGATTTCATCTAGTTACGACCCTGCTCTGTCCAAGTTGAGGAATGCGCAGGAATCGATAGAGCAGCAAATACAGGATTTGCATAGGCAGGTTGCTAATGATCTTGATCTTGCAGTTGATAAGGCTTTGAAGTTAGACAAAGGTACACAATTTGGACATGTTTTTAGAATTACTAAGAAAGAAGAACCAAAAGTAAGGAAAAAGCTCTCCACCCACTTCATTGTCCTTGAAACCCGAAAAGATGGAGTGAAGTTTACAAACACCAAACTTAAAAAGCTGGGTGACCAGTATCAGAAATTAGTCGAGGAGTACAAGAATTTCCAGAAAGAGTTGGTTCACCGAGTAATTGAAACTGCATCATCCTTCAATGAGGTGGATTTACTATCTATGATGTATCTATTGTTCATTAGCACTTTAATTGAACTAAAGAACTTTGTGTGACTGTAGGTATTCAGACCTTTGGCGGAAATGCTCTCTGAATTAGACGTTTTACTCGGTTTTGCTGATTTAGCCTCTAGCTGTCCAACTCCTTATACTAGGCCAGACATCACATCATCGGTATCTTTTTTACTGTTGATTATCCTGACCACCAATAGATTTGAATCTTACATAAAAGCTACACTTGCTCAAAATTAATTTGTTGCCGGCCTTCTGCAACAGGATGAGGGAAATATTATATTGGAAGGAAGTAGGCACCCCTGTGTGGAGGCTCAAGACTGGGTTAATTTCATACCAAATGATTGTAAATTAGTGAGTTCTTGCTTGGATAATCAAGAATACGTTAATTCTATTCGTATTTATTGTCATTATGTTTCAGATTTGAAATGACTAATTACTTGAAGCTTTTATTTCCCTCGTAAATAGGTAAGGGGAGAAAGTTGGTTCCAAATCATTACTGGGCCTAATATGGGCGGAAAATCTACATTTATCCGACAGGTGCTATGTTGATCACATTTTCATCATTATTTTATTTTGAAATATCTTTAAACTTCTGGTGGTGTAATAGCCTGGAGTTATGACATATTCGCTCAAATTCCTCATGTCCGAGTTTGGATTATTAAGTTCCACAGGGGCTTGATATCAGCTTGCCAATACTGTTGCACCTTGTATTCACTCTGAAAACTGAAAATATGTTTTTATAGGTTGGAGTGAACATTCTAATGGCACAAGTTGGTTGTTTTGTTCCCTGTGACAAAGCTATTATTTCAGTTCGTGATTGCATTTTTGCCCGCGTAGGTGCAGGGGACTGTCAAGTAAGTTCTCAACACATGCTCATTTTTTAAATATCCCTTCACTGAATACTATATTTCTGACATGCATTGAACTATTGTTTTCGTGAACAAATCATGGTTCCTCTTACTTTCCATTAAGGAGTTAAAGGAGACAGGTTCTCTGTGTGACTTTCACTTCACTGGAGGGCTATCTTCGTGCTAGAACAGTGATTAGAACTAATGCTTAGTTTCCCATCATCAACTTATCTTTTTTCCTTATTATTGCAATCTTACTCCTATACTGCCTAGTTCACACGTTTCATTGACTAATCAAAACTACCTTCTACATATAACAATCCTTTAACATCCTTAGTTGTCCTTCCCTTCTTTTCTACGTGAGTAGGTGTCTATGACTGGAGGCTTATCACATACCCTTTTCTCATAGTTCTAATATCCAGGTTCATCGCATGCATAAGCATTCATTACCAACCTTGGAGCCCTGCCGACCCCTGGCTACTTGTAGCCGAACACTTAATGATACATTAGGAAATGACAATTAAGCAACTGCTTGTTTGGTTGATTAATTTCATTGTCTTCACAATCACATGTTAGTATTTACTATGGTCTGAGAGTCTGCATGGTTTTACAGTTTTTCAAACAAGATTTTCAAGCCATTCAAAGGGACTAATTAGCTGCTTAGGTTTCAAATTAACCACGATAGGGAAAAAATCCGCCAAAAGGCGTAGGCCTATAATCCTTTTTCTTGGCCTTCATAGTATCCCTTTTTTACTGGCTCTACCTGCAATCTATGTCCTGATATTCATAAATGACTTCTGATGATGTGGTGTTTACTTCAGTTTTTGAATGCCGCAAACTGTTGTGGGTTATATGCTTTAATTTCATTCAATGGACTACTTTAGTTTCGATGCCTTAATAAGTTTAATAAAATGGATCAAGAAATTAATTTTACTGACTTTACTTCGACTCTGCTGAAAGCTTCTTTTACAAACAAAATTAATCATTCACTGTTCAGCATCTTATCTAGAAGTCAGATCACGAGGGAATCAGGGTTGTAAAGGCAAAAGCAGATACAAAAAACATATTTTAAATTCTTTTGAGCTCTTAATAGGACATCAAGTGCTAATTTAAATTGTAAAGAGCTTAGAGAGAATGAGTTCAAATTTGGTAACCACATCAGATTTAATATCCTATGAGTTTCTTTCATAACCAAAAAATGGTAGGGTCAAACAGTTGTCCTATGAAAATAGTTGGTGTGTGCAAGTTGGTCCAAACACTCACAGATGTGCATATATATATATAATTGTATTTACAATCAACATTGTAATTGATGGGGAACAATTTTTTTGGACTTTTTCTGTGAAGGCATTTACTCGACAATTTTCTCTTAGTTAAATTATTTTCTCGTTACTTGTATATTTGAACCGGCTGTTTCCTTCGATGTGGAAATCTACTAATATCTATTTTACTATTCTAGCTTCGTGGAGTTTCTACCTTTATGCAAGAGATGCTCGAAACTGCATCTATACTGAAAGGATCTACAGAGAAGTCTTTGATAATCATTGATGAATTGGGCCGTGGGACATCCACTTATGATGGATTTGGTTGGTTTCATTCTTGACTCCTTAACTCTCTCCTGACGTGTCTTGCATTATAGAGTTCTCATAATTTATTCCATAAGGTGCATCGTCAATTCTTTGTCACTCGCCCTTTTTGAATTGAAGAATATCCATATAAGTTGTTAAATGTGTATGGTTGGGAACTCTATGAAGAATTGACTACCCAAGCCTCCAACGTTCATTGAACTTTTTATATACCCGTCCAAAAACCATATTAACAGACGAACAAAGGAAGGAATTAAACCTAATGGTATCCCAAAGATCCTCTCTAGACTGCCCTACACCACCAAAAATTATCATATATCTCAATGAAAGCTTGGTTTCTCATAAAAAAACAGTTTTTTTTTTTTTTTTTTTAATTTGAATTAATTAAAGCATGTAGCTTGAAGAACTAAAGAAGATCAGTTATTCCAATGAAAAATTTCTTTCTTTCACCCATTCGACCCAACTTGCTGAAAATTGTAGTACATTTTAAATGACACTCTTAATAATGTGCCGATTTTCACCCACTAACATTTATCCCTCTGTCTTTACTTAACCTGCCGAAAATTGCAATACATCTTATATGATACTTTCTTATTACATGACGATCATCACCTTAAATTTTTATGCTTGAGCATGCACGACAATGGTTTGTTCACTGGTTTTAAATGAAATCAGTTATTTTCTCAAGTTGGTTTTTATTAAAATTACTCTGTATTGAATCTTATAATCAGGTTTAGCATGGGCCATTTGTGAACATCTTGTTGAAGTGATTAAAGCACCCACTTTATTTGCAACCCACTTCCACGAACTAACTGCACTAGCTCATGGCAATACTGATCTTGAGCCCCATGGAAAGCAAATTGTTGGTGTGGCAAATTTTCATGTCAGTGCACACATAGACTCATCAAATCACAAGTTGACAATGCTGTACAAGGTAAATGGTTGCTAGGAATATCTCTTTTTCCTATATTTTATATTTTTTTTGTCTTAAATTAGATGGGTTGACCAAGGACATCATAACAGAGCATGCTTCATTTTTTACTGTTTCTTTTTGGATTCTGTATTTTAGCCTAAAAGGTTTGTTCTAGGAAAGATGAGGAAATGGAACCCTAGTGGTATATTTTTCTGAATACATTAATGTTATAAAAACACATGTTAATATAACAAAGTAGTTTGAAGACACGACAGAAGGGCATTGATGATGTCATTTGAATAATTTCCGTTGGATTTATATTAACCTGTATGGCATCTGTAATATGTTGATCAGGAGTTATTAGATCAATAAGAGTGAAAGAAAAGCTAAAACCTGAAGTGCTGTTGTCTACGTGTTCGTGAGCCTTTTATAAGAGGGAGCTTATTGAAGTATCAAGCATTGTCTTCCTAAGATCTATTCAATAATAGTGTCGATCTATCACTTGTGAATTTAGACTTGGTTTACCCATGATCCACTTCAGAATCTATAAATTTATTCCTTCAAGTTGAAAAAAAAAAACCCACCATCATTATTATTTATACCATGCATCCGAATGTCAAATCTTCCAGTTTCCAAACCTATGTTAGTTTGACCAAATGTTTTCCCAGCCTTCATTAAAATTGGAGGCATCAAGTTTATTATCCTCCCCCTTAATTACCGGCTGTTGTAACTAGTAAGTTCGTTTATGTAACAGAGCTTCATTTTTTCCTTCGCTTTTCTGTCTTTTGCAGGTTGAACCTGGAGCTTGTGATCAAAGCTTTGGGATTCATGTAGCAGAATTTGCAAACTTTCCTTCTAGTGTCGTGGCACTTGCCAGAGAAAAGGCTTCTGAACTGGAAGATTTCTCCACTGATTCAACTACTTCAGCCAATACCGGGAAAGAGGTATAATCTATAGTGTTACATTTTCGTTAAAAATAATTGATTCCACGCTTATCTACACTCCTAAGTATGGGATCAATGAATCCGAAACTCAAATAAGACCATCTTGTCTTACCATCTTTTTCATTAGCTAGTCACGTGTTTCTATTTCTTTCCAAAATCTAAATGACACCCTACCGTATCGAAATCTAGACTACTATATATTCATAATTTGACTTGAACAAAGTTTCTTTCTTACAAATAAACTGACTGCAAGGTCTTTTTGTTTCCTGATCCTACATGTGATTCTTTTCGCCAAGCAAGTTGTGGACTAATGTAAAGGGAAAAGGAGAATAGTTTTGGTTTTAAAAAATAAAGGAAAAGGCCTAATTTATGAATATCATCCTTGATTATAGTTTTTCAGAGAAAGGGGCTTCGGAAAAAAGTGAGTTGGATACCTAGCTATCTTTCTATAGCAAGTTTCCTGTTTTTCTCACTGGAGGGTTGACGGGTGAGACTTTTTTCTCTAGAGGCATTAGAGTGGAAGATCCGCTAGCCACCTTTCTCATTTGAGGGAAGGAGCGAATACTTGTTAAATTCACATAAGCGTAGCTCAATTTTTAGATTTTCTGTGGGCTGAAAAAACAACTTTCTGAACAAGGTTAATGCAAGAAGACAACTCGGAACCAAAATGGAAGCAAAAGTTTAAAAATGAAACTCCCAATGTTAAGAATTAACAACTTGATAGTTAGGAAACAATTTTGTTGTAGAGATTCAAAAGGGAAGTATCAGAATGTGTCAAACTTCAAACCTCATCCGAAGAAACATCTATAGCCTTAAAATGAAATCTCCATAAAATGTGGTCCAAATCCTAAATTACTTACTTGAAAGCACATACAAATTGAAACTCAAATTCATAGACAAAGATCTTTAGACCAAGCCAATGGGTTAATCCTCTCATCCCTAACCAACCAAGAGAAACATAGACTTACAAGAGAACGTACCCATGGCCACAAGGAACCTAATACAATTGTCAACAGAATCCAAGTAAAGATGAACAGCGTGCAAAAGAGAACAAATATGATAAATCATTGGTCTCTCCATCAAACAGATCTTTTCTAAATTGAAAGTTGCAAGATAAATAAAGAACATTCATAGACAAGTAAATTACAGAAGGTTGACAGGTGAGATTTTTTCTCTAATAGGATCATCTTTCTGAAGAGATTGATGAGACGTAGGGATGACAATAACTCTAGAAGAGTGCCTTAAATCACCACAATAGTCACCCATTAGAGTGATGCCCATAATTATTTTTGCTGTTATTTTTGTTCAACATCATATTGAATGGAGGGATTTAAATTTCGACCTTTTCATGAAGAGTATATATTTTAACTTGAGCGTAGCTCAAGTTGAATACTACTCTAAAAAATGTATGAGTGCGCATGCATGTAGATGCATGCATATGAATGTATTACTGATGAATATATAGTAGTCATGTGTTATATGCTTTTACTTATGTACACTAACATTATATACAGATACCATCAAAGCGAAAACGCGAGTTTGGTTCAGAAGACATGTCCAAAGGTGTAGTGCGGGCTCGTCAGTTTTTAGAGGAGTTTGCTAATCTTCCATTGGATAAAATGGATCTAAAGGAAGCTCTACAACAAGTGAGCCAATTACGAGATGGTTTGAAGAAGGATGCCGTGGACTCTAATTGGCTCCAACAATTCCTTTAAGGCGGTGCCTGCTACCTCATTCTTGTCTTTTGGTCTTTGTACAGCTTGGTAAGGCGTGAAGGAGATGTTTGTTTAGTATCCTACCTCACAATTTTGGTGAGCGCTGGTTATTTTTTTTGTGGAGGGGAAAAGTTAATTATTGAATCAAAGCAAGAAGAGGAATGCTTGGAGACTATGGAATCTGCAGACTACTTTTGTCATGGTATTATATGTTCCTTGATTATGAGTTAATTAGCTAATAGCGTATATATATATATATATATCTCACATTGGTTGGAGAGAAGAATGAAACATTCTTTATAAGAGTGTGGAAACCTCTCTCTAACAGACAACGTTTTAAAAATCTTGAGAGAAATTCTGAAAGGGAAAGCTCAGAAGACAATATCTGCTAGCGGTGGCTTAGGCCGTTGCAAATGGTATCATAACTAGGCACTGGACGATATGCTAGTGAGGAGGCTAAGCCTCGAAGGGGGTGGACACAAGACAATGTGCCAACAAGGACGTTGGACTTAGAAAGGAGTGGATTGAGAGGTCTCACATCGATTGGAAAAGAGAACAAGTGTCAGTGAAGACGCTCGGTCCCGAAAAAGGGTGGATTGTGAGATCCCACGTCAGTTAGAGAAGAGAACGAAATATTTTTTTTATAAGAAAATAAAAACCTCTTCTAAAATTTTAAGAAAAAACTCCGAAAAAAAAAACACAAAGATAAGAATATTTATTAGCTTATCTATCCATTGAAAGGAGCCCTCAATGCTTACAAAACGGCTCCTTGAATCTTCCCATTATCCGATTATTAAAAATATCATCGTCCAATTATCCGATTATTTTAGGACATAGGTTTCCGAGACAATTAGTAGGGCCATTCTGTCCAATAAAAAATGTCATTTACCTGTTGGCAGTTGGAGCTTAATTAAAATATATGTTTTATTCTGTCCAGCCCTATTTGGCTCTCACAATGTCCACCAACTATTATGACAATATATTGAAACACCATATTGACTGAGTTACCCCCTCATGTTCATCCAAATTACATCTTTAATTATTCCTTTACGTGCCCATATTTGTAATTTGACATTTCTTTGGTTTTTGGCACGGACACAAATGCGTAACCTCCGGGTAATTTTAATCCTATCTCACATATATATATATTAATTTTTTATGTACTCTATTCATAAATTAAATGATAGAAAATATCAATAAATTTTGTAATTCGTTTTTTTTTTAATTCTAGAAGTTTCGTTAATACATGTAAATTTATAAAATTAAAAATATCTTTAAAATTAGCATAAAAAATAAAAAATAAAATAATAATAAACAATTTTTTTTATTAATATATTCAAGAAATTGAAATTTTATCCAAAAGTTCCATATGAATGGTTTTATGTTAGCATACAAATTCATATAAATGTATTTTTAAATGTGTAAGTATATTGTTTCTTTGTGTATTATATACAAATATTAAATAACATTAGTACAGCTAAATCACGACAAAAATCATATTAGTTTGCTCAGAAAACATGACTTTCATATATATCCAAGTCTATATAATATATGATTATATAAAAATATGTAAGGAAAAAAAAAAAAGGAAAAAAGCGTAGAAATTATTTAGAAATTTAAAACCAAATTAGGATTTAATTATTAAAAATTGTTTATTTGTTCTGGTTGGTTGTCCTATTCAAAATTCGCCCCTACACACGTGGAGGAAGGCACCAAAAACGGGGGTTGAAAAACGCGGGTGAGATTAGGATCCCCCAATAACTCTACGAGCGCCCATCGCATCGACATTTGCCTCCTTTTCTTCCCACCACGCTCCCCCCCATCCGTTCCTCTCCACTTGGTTGGATATTTCAAACTTGACTCTGTTTTTCCTTCAAGCAAAAGCATCTGGCAAAGGTAGCACAGTAGCGAGGACCTGGATTAAGATATTGTTGTTTGAGAAAAAAGGAGAGAGGGGGGTTTCTTTCCTTTTCCTTTCCCTTTCCCTTTCCCTTTCCCGACGGTGGAAACAGACCCATCTATCTCCTTTTACTTCAATTCATTCTTTTCCTCACTTTACACCAACTGATTGAGCATTCGAGGTTAGAAGCAGAGACGGGGATTGAGAGCTTCTGGTCCTTTCTTCTCCTTCATCATTTTTTCTGTTACACCCAGTTACTGATTTTTCTTCTTTTTTCCAATTTGGGTTCTGTTCTTTTCGATGGCTTGCACGATGGGTCATCTGGTTTTTGGGTTTTGAGGGGCGTGTCGAAGAGGGGTGGAGGCTTGTTTGAGGTAAAGGAAGTTAGTGGGAGGAGGAATGACTTGGAGGAGAGTGTTGAAGTCCGTGCAGGCACTTTTGGCCCACGGTTTACTCTTCTGTTTCACGCTGTTGCTCGTTCTCAAGCTCGATCATTTCGTCTCTTACAGTTGGTGGTACTTTATTTACTTATTTGTTTCCTTCTTTGTTCTTCGATCTCTCTGTCCATGAAATTTTGTTTTTATTTTATGGGTCTCTATATTTTTCAGGTTCCATTGCGGTTCACTTGATTGTGGTTTTTTTTCCCATTCCCCTCATTTTTAAATTAAACTATCGTGAAGTGGGGAAGGGCTAATGCGTCGTGATAATTGTGGATTGTTTCTTTAATACGTTGGGGGATATCAATTAGGAACATGAATTGCTAATCGGATATTTGGTATTAAGATACTGAGGTGATCGTAGAACATGGCAAGAGTTTTGAAAATTTGTGGAGATGGTTTGGCGATTGAGTTCAATGTTTGTCGGCGGGTGTGTAGTTGGTTCCTTTCTCTTGAAGTGAGGAATAAATTGAAACTTAGTCCAAAGTTTATTACTGTGTGAGGCTTTGAATTGGCTTTTCATTCTCATCCGACAGTTCATACTGTTTCTTTTTTTTACTTGAACAAGAAAGAAAAAAAGAAAAGAAAAGAAAGAAGGGGTCAATTTAGGCCCCTTCCCTTCCACTGCGTAGCTTCGCTTTTCTGTTCCACTCCCATCTATCCTGTTCGTATGATTTCTGTAGAGTAATTGTGTTCGAGGTAGTGGATGCGCTGCAATTCATTCTTTTCTAAAAACAAATAGTTTCAATCTAGGAGTGCACTTGCAGCTAGAAATGTTGTAGACTGTAGGGTAATAAGTATAAGAGAAACCACTATGTCCTCTTTCTTTCCTTTGAAATTTTACAAAATTTGGTGTGCAGGGTTATATTTTTTCCACTTTGGGTGTTTCATGTGGTTGTTGCTCGAGGAAGATTCTCATTACCTGCCCCATCTCTTCCTCATAATCGTCATGTAAGTCACTAATGGCAAATGGATTTTCGTTGGGATTGACTCTGTTTTGTGTTTTCTTATTAGATGGTTTCTTTTATGACATAATTTGTAAATCTGCCATGTATATCTGTTGTACAGTGGGCACCGTGCCATGCTGTTGTTGCGACACCTTTGCTTATAGCATTTGAGTTACTTCTTTGTATATACCTTGAGAGCCTATCTGGTATGCCATTGTTATGGATGTGTTTACATGTACATGCTAATGTAGTTTTCATTTTCTTTTTGCTGTTGATTTGAAATATGACACCTTCGAATGATTTGTAATTGTTTAAGAATGTTGGTGCATTATTTCCAGTGCAATGCTTTTTGTTCCCGAATTTTCAGTATTCGTCAGGGTATTGTTCTGTATGCTTATTGAGGCAATTCCATTTCTGCCAGTTTATGGTTTTGCTGCTGTGAACTTGAAGATTGTCTTTCTACCGTTGCTGGCATTTGAAATCATTATCTTAATAGATAATTTCAGGTACTTGTTTCTTAACGTTGTCTCTGCATTAAATGTTGTATATATTGAGATATCTGATGCTTTAGTCTTTTAACAATTATCTTTATGGGTTGAATCCTTCTTGACCTTTGTACTTTTTAGATCCCACATTGGTTGGAGAGGGGAATGAAACATTTCTTATAAGGATGTGGAAACCTCTCCCTAGTAGACAAGTTTTAAAACTTTGAGGGGACGTTTGGAAGGGAAAGCACAAAGAGGACAATATCTGCTAACGGTGGGCTTGGGCTGTTACAAATGGTATCAGAGCCAAGCACCGAACGGTGTGCCAATAAGGACGCTGGGCGCCCAAGGAGAGGACGCCCGGTGGGCTTGGGCTGTTACATAAACTTTCTTATGTGGATTTGACGTTTAAATTATTAATTTCTTTCCCCCATATGACCCAATATAATGATTGGTTGTCTGCTGTTGTGCTGGATCACCTTTGACCCTCACCAAATTATTGTTGAGACTTGGGACCATTTTGACGAAATTCACTGATTTTAGAAATAGGCTTCTGAATTTAAACCGTTTTTTTTATTTATTTATTAACGGTGTCTTTTTATAGAATATTGAATTTAGTAGCTATATTGTACATTCTTTCATTGAAGCTTGATTTCTTACCCCAACAAAAATGTAGTAGCTACATTTACAACCCATAACTTATGATTTCCTTCTCAGTTTTGTTTTCTGTGTTTGGTCTGACAATGCTATTTCCTAAATTATGATGTTAGGTTACGAGCTTCTATTTCTTACCAATGTATTGTGTGTTTCTCAGTGCCAAATATGATTAGATTGGGTAGTTGCCTCATGATGTAAACACGTTTTATGTGTGAATAGTCTCCATTTGGCATTTCAAATAATCCTGCTCAAGAAGCTTGCTGTGCTCTTAAGAAATGTGTTCGGATCTCACCCAAGTTGGTATGAGTTGGTCTGACCTCCCGTTCTTATCTTTTCAGAATGTGTAGGTCACTGATGCCTGGTGATGATGAAAGCATGAGTGATGAGGCAATATGGGAGACGCTGCCTGTAAGTCTCAATAGATTTTTTATCAATGAACCTTTCACTGTGACGCGATCCCTTATCTTAAGTTAATATCTTAAGAATGCTAAAATACGTGGCCTATTGAAGTTTTTTGAGTTATATGTTCCCAAAAGAACTCAGCATTCTGTATTTCTGAGCTGAGAGCAACAATCTTCTGGCTGTTAGCATTTGACGTCTCATAGTCTTTGTTCTATAAAATTGATCTCCCAAACTTGTTATTATATGGTTTGTTGTAACGTTAAATTGTTTATGTAAAAAACTATTAAGTTATGATCATTTGCAATATTTTGATAATGTGAAGCGGGAAAACAGTAAACTGGCTCTAGTTTTGGTAGAGGACATAGATGTGGCTGAGTCTGGATGTTTTCATACAATTTGACAGTTATCAACTTAACTAATGAGATAAAAACAATGTCCATAAGGAAAAAAAAAACAAAAAAAATGAAGTGTTGGATTATATGGTAACCATTTTCTAATAATACCAAGGATTGGGTTTGGCCCCAAGGATACTCTTGGGTCTGCTATGTGGTTTTTGAACTCCTTGTTGCCACCTTCACTATATGTCATGGATTCTCTTACTGGGTTTCTTACGATAGTCGCCAATTTTCTTATTAAACATCAAGAAAGATTGGAAATTTTTACTTATAGAAAGGCTACACCTATGTTCTAAAAGGAGCTAATTTTTGAGACAGAGTTGACAATATCAGGTGAATATAATCATCCGTTAGTGTTTTTGGACAAAAAGATTGTTGTACTCTATTAGGCATTCGGATAAGTTTCTTGTGGGAGACGAGCTAATTTTCTTCTCTATTTCTGTAGCACTTTTGGGTTGCCATTTCAATGGTCTTCTTTGTGGCTGCTACAATATTTATTCTATTGAAGCTATGTGGTAATTTTTTTATTTATTATCTCTTTCCCTATTCTTTATATATGAAACGTGACCCCAGTTAACTGCATCCAGTTCTGAAAATCACCACTGTTGTTTAGATCCAAGTTTTATTAACTACATTTTAGATGGCATCGTTCTTTTAGTTTGATTTTAAATCATATGTAGCTTAGATCTATTTAATTGTTAATATTCTAGATTCTTAAGATCAACCTTTGTTAACATGCTGTAGAAGACAACACAATTTTCAATCTTCAGAAGGATTAACTTTTTTTTTTTTTTTTTGATAACTTGATGTTTACAAAAAAAAAAAAAAAAAAAAAAAAAAAAAAAAAAAAAAAAAAAAAAAAAAAAAAAAAAAAAACATTCCCAATCTACGATGTGGGAGGCAGGACTATAGGAAGCAAAAATATCAGACGATTTACACCAAAATATAGCGTGGTAAACAACATTGTCGAAAAGTTTTGTATAAGTCTGTGTCTTCTCTGTGAATACTCTTTGATTTCTCTCCTTCCATAGATTCCAAAATATATCCATGATGAGATTTTTCCATAGTAAGGCTTTTGCATTCTTGAAAGGGTAGTATGTTGGCTATGTCTAATAAATCCTTTACCTTCCTAGGAAAAGTGAGATGCTATCCGAAATATTAAGAATCTTTGTCCTGAAATTCTGAGTGTATGAAGTGACTTATGTGATATGTTGTCTTTCTTGCATAATTGGCACCAACTTGGGAATTGAGTCATATAAGGCGTTTTTTTTTTTTTCTCTCTTTTGTGTAGATTTCACTTGTGCTAATGACTTTATGTGCTATTTTTCAAAAGAAAATGTTCACCTTTTTAGGGTAATTTCCTTTCCATATTGTCTTTGCTAGCGTGGGGTTTATTGCTTCTACCTTTTCCCCTATGTCTATCATCCAAGATTTTGTAGAGAAGACCATGTTAGTGCTAGGAAGCAATGTCAATGAGTCTGCTTCTTTGGACAATACGACTGAGGCAATATCGAGACTTAATTCGGCTCAATACATTACCATTACGAAAAGAACAGGGGATAGTGGATCCCCTTGTTGAAGACCCCACGAGTCATGGATCTTCCCTATCGGTCTTTCGTTGATGATGATGGAGAAGTTTGTGGATGAAATGCAACCTTTTATCCACATTGCCATTTTGAGCCAAAGCCTTTTCCTACCAATTGACCTTGTCCAAGGCTTTTTCCAAGTCAAGTTTGATTGACTACACTTTTTTGTTTCGTTCTTTCCATTCATCTATAAGCTCATTTTCCATGAGAGATGCATCAAGAATCTGTCGTCCCTCTACAAAAGTTGTTTGCTACCCAATAATAGTGAATGGGAGGACTCTTTTAAGATGTTCTGATATCACCTTTGCTATCATTTTGTATAGTCGGGTTGTATGACATATGGAATGAAAGTTAGTGAGAATGCGGGCATCCATGTTTTTTGAGACCCAATAGATGTATGTTTCATTTAAGTTGTCATCGATCACCCCATTCTAAAAAAAAAAAATCTAGGAACACTCTCATGATATCAACTCTCGGTATGTTCCAACATTTTTTTAAAATTTCTAAGGTAAAATCATCCGGTCTTGGAGTTTTGTCAGAGCCCAAGAGCTGTATTGCCTTTTCTACCTCTTCTTCGGTGAAAGCAACGTTGAGGGAGGCTGCTTGCTGATGATCAATTAGGGTTTAGGGTTTAGGGTTTAGGAAAGTATGAATGCTAGATTGTTCTTTTCTAAATATGTACGTGTGACTGAAAACATTGAGCTTATCTTGTCAACTTATTTTCATCGTGTTAACTTTACAGGGAATGTTGGTGCTCTTGGCTGGTGGGACTTGTTTATAAATTTTGGGTAACATTCATGCGCCTTCTTGTGTTAGAATGTCCTGTTTCAATATTATGCTTACGCCTACCATTATTGAATCAATATTGTGAGGATGTATTACTTGTTTTCCAGCCCAATTTAATTCTATGCCTTCTTTTCCCTGAATACTTTGGTTGCAGCATTGCCGAGTGCTTTGCCTTTCTTGTATGTACAAAGTGGTCTAATCCGGCGATTCATAGAAATATTCAAACAAGAGAAAGTTGTTCATCATCTGCAGTAGTCAGATATCTAGACTGTAACAGTGGTCTAATAGCTTATTCAGAGCAGGATCAGCATCAAGACAGAATGTGTGGCCTTCAAGACATTGGAGGCCATATCATGAAAATTCCCATAATTGTTTTTCAAATCCTACTCTGCATGTATTTAGAGGTATGCTGCACGTTCAAGGCAGATCTCTTATGCACATGCACTTTCTACTTCTCTTTCTTCAGATTCTGATCGTTAAATAAGTATTGGATCCACACCCTTAATAATCATGAACCTTGCATGTTATGAAATATCATTTCAACCAAGGGAAGTGTTGAAATATCATTTCAACGAAGGGAAGTACTAGTATCAGCCCTGAGTTCAAAACATGTGAAGTTGCTCATGTGACTAATATTTTCTGATATTTGATCTAGTCATATCTGCATTTCAGGGAACGCCTGCGAGTGCAAAAGACCTGCCAATTCCTGTCCTTTTCTCGCCCCTTCTATTATTGCAAGGCGCCGCCGTTATTTATGCTATATCTAGGCTATTAGAGAAAGCTGTACTTCTCTTAAGAGGCGGATCTAGCACAGCATTGTATTTCAGTTTTTCTACTAGGGCTCATGCCTGTTTGGAGTTCTTTCATCATGGTTCAAGGTGATATCCTTATTATGATTCTATTCCTTTCTTTTCTTTCCTCGCCTTATGAGGTTTTACCACTTTAATGAAGATAATGTCATCAAGTCTATATAGTGTACTTGAAGCTTATAATATACTTCATGAAATATGAACTTACTTGATATTGTGAAGACAGGCTATTGGGATGGTGGTCAATTGATGAAGGCAGTCGAGAGGAGCAGGCACGATTGTACCATGAGGGTGCCTCTGGGTCGGTATTTTTTTTCCCCCTTGCAAATAGTTTTGTGAGAACACTACTACATAGATACACTACAAACTTGAACGCATATAACAACAATAATAAGAAACCCTGTGTGACTGTTTGGTTGGCATGCATTTATAACTTCTGTTGATACTTTGACGCCATCTTCGTTGATTTCTCTTGTTTTTTATTAGTTGTTAAGAAAAGTTCATGGTTTGCTGCAAAATTCGTAAGTCAAGATACTCAACTATCTTATTGGAGCCACATTCATGGCCTAGTTTGATGGAGTGCTTAAAAAATTGTTTTTAATTGCAAACAATTATTTTTTTAACTTGGAAAGTCATCCAAATAGACATTATTTATAATTGCAAACAATTGTTCATCAAGAATTCATATTTCTACTCAAATCATAGTTCCTTATTTGTTCAAACTAAGTGAAACTGCAGACTTCCTTCTTGGCTCCGCTCATGCTGTGTTTAGATAAATTTGTCCATGATTAATAGAAGAGTGTTTAGTAGAAGAGTGTTTAGTTCTGATATCATTTGTTCACTTGTCTGTGGTAAGCTATTACATACATTTACATTTTGCATCCTGTTTGACCTCAGGTACAACACTTTTAGTGGATATCCTCCCGAGATTGTGAAGAAGATGCCCAAGAAAGATCTTGCTGAGGAGGTGAGCATAGTTATTGTTTACGACAAGCTGTCACGATGACCTTGTCGATGCTGCTACTAGTTTTATTTGGCCTGTGTTTGATGTTCTATGTCATACAGGTCTGGCGCCTTCAAGCTGCACTTGGGGAGCAGACAGAAATCACCAAGTACAGCCAACAGGAATACGAAAGACTTCAAAATGTAAATTCTCCTCCCTTTCTTGTCAGATTTGAACAATCCAAGATAATGGCTGAATCAGCGCCTGACATGTTTCTAACAAACTTGCCAAGGCTTCCTTTTATTATTAACTATTATTCATGTGATCTCATTCTATCTTCCATCAACTGGCATATCATTATGTTGAACTCATTGGTCCACCCGATCCTTTTAACAGGAAAAGGTGTTATGTCGGGTTTGTTTCGAGGGAGAAATTAGCGTGGTCCTTCTTCCGTGTAGGCATCGCATACTATGCAGGTACAAAATACCCCATCTCTATGCTATTGAATTACTGTTGTCCTGAGAAGGAGGTAAGCAAGCATATATATAATTACCTCTTCAAGCTTCACCAACACTTGTGAATGAATATCATTGCAGTTCCTGCTCTGAGAAGTGTAAAAAGTGCCCAATATGTCGTGTTCCGATCGAAGAACGGTTACCGGTATACGATGTATAGATCTTTAACTAATCTAAAGGGGAATCAAAGTGCATGTTGAGAATGACAAATTGATAAGAGTTTTGGGGATAGTGAAGAACATGAAGTGATGGGGTGGTTCATGACATTACTAATACAGGAAAGATACTCTTGGCTCTACTTCAAATGTAAATAAGTGGGTTTGTGTGAGGGTAATTAATTGATTAGCAATGATATTAGAATACGGGTGAGTTGCTGTTGCTACTGTGTTACAATTCAGCTTGTTTCTCTTAATTCTCTCTGTATTCAATATTAACTTCTAATCCCAAAGTTCTCATATTTGATGCCTTATAATCCTCAAATTACTCTCCAGAAATGTTTTTTTATTTGAATTGTTAAATTTCAAGTCAAGGCATTAGCGTTTTAGAAAGATTGCAAGGTGTGAGCCTTGACTAAGAATCTCGGCAAAGCTTTTGAAGCTTATTCTGCTTCATTGAACCATTAGGTTAGTAGGGTATCTTTATTTGGGAACTTGACTAAGAATCTCGGTAGAGCTTCTAACTAAGAATCTCGGTAGAGCTTTTGAAGCTTATTCTGCTACATTGAATCGTTAGGTTAACAGGGTTGCTTCTCTAGAGAAAGATGTGCTGGGTTAGGTAACCCTCTCTGGAGAAAGATGTGCTGGTTCGACTGAGAAAAGTGAGGTACAATTGGATCCATTTTGAGGACCAGTTTTAGGTAGAAGGGAGGATTTCGGTTGTGGTCCAACATGATGAACTTGAAGCAAACATACTCCAACCTACGCCAAAATGTCCAAGACTGAGGAGCGAAACACCGCTAGCCTACTACGCCTTACTAGAAACTAATAATAATAATAATCAATTAATTCTAATTTATGTAAACATTTTTACTTTAATAAACCTATACTAACCAAGATAAAAATAATTTATATATATATATATTGAAACTCAATTGAAAATTTATTAAGTTATTAATCAATGCACTTTTTTATGATTTTATATATTTATCAAATTTAAATACTCATATTTTTGCTTTAATTTCGAAGATTTGAAAATTAATATTTAAAATGGTAAACTTTAGGGTGTAATTTAATAATTAGATATGTCGTGAGGATTAAAATAAAATATCTTTCTTTTTTCTTTCCCTAAAAGAAATGGGAAGACAAAAGAAAAAAGGACTCTGTTCTTTGATAATCAATCAATGGAGGTAAGAATTATGAATGTTTTCTTCCTGGAAGCGACTCATTTCTGCAACTTGGAGAACAAGATTGATAACCCGATTACATGTTACATCACGAACAACACTTCATAGTGCCCGCAATCAAGTTCGCCGAAGAACAACAATCTCACCCAAGGCATTTTACGCTCTCTACGATTAATCCGTAGATTTCTATCAGTTCCAGCCCTGTTCCTTTGGCATTTCTCAGTGAATTCGGGAGTCCTTGGAGGAAGGAAGGTAGATGCTTCAATCCAATTCCCTTCCTCATTTCCCCTATTGAAGTCCAATTCGGATATTAGATTTTCGGTTCTTTCTTCAATCAATTGCAGAGCCTCCTTATTCTCATGCATTCTCATAATTTCTGCTTGCTTTTCGACCTCTCTTCCCGCTATATTTTTATGTTACATTTTTTCTTTTTTCGGTTGTTGTCATGACCCGTTTGCTCTTTTTCGTTCAGATGCTTGTTTCTCGTCGATCCAGATTGGTTCATGCTAGAATTTCGTTGTTACTGGGTTCGTCAGTTTAGGTAAATCGCGACCCACTTGTAGATCTCTGCAAACTATATTGTCGCGTTATGTTATTCTCGTTTCTATTATTTGTGGATATCTCGTACCAGGGGTAATGTAAGCAGTGTAGCTCACTCGTGAAATTTTCACGTGTTTTTCGAAGATCATTTGGGTATCTAGGATCCGTTTCTTTTACTTCTTTTTCATGCTACTTTTCAGTGTTGCTAAGGGATTATAGTTTTTCGGCGTCTCCTTTAATCGGCATATAATGCAGGTTTTCCAGTACATTGTTTCGGCTGATTTTATTCAATACAAGTGTCCAAGTGGGCGAAAACGCATGAATTATTAGGTTAGCTGTTCGGCCTGGATCTTGATTATTGGTAGAAATCTCGGAAATTTTGTGAGGGAAGTGGATAGAGTGATGAGTGAAGATTAGGGGGAATGGTCCTGGAACTGATGCAACAAAATGAGCAGGTCCCCTTCATTTTCTGTGAAGTCGGAAGTTAATGTGAAGTTGGATCCAGAATCTCTCCAAAAATGGGTTGTGGCCTTTTGCATTATAAGGTTTGATCTTGAACAAGGTCAACTAATTGAGGAGTGCTACCCTCCAGACTGTCTAACGCAAGATGAGGAACTTGAAGTTGCTTTTAGTTCATTTCCTGATTCAATTTCACAGCACCAGAACCGGTCGAGCATTCACGATTGTATATTCTTTTTCCGGGTTCGAAGGAAGGAAATTTCTCAACCAAGGAATGTTTCCTCTTCTGAGAAAGCAGAATTGGACGAGCTAAGATCCAAAAGCAGCGTTGCTACAAGGTCTAAGTACATGTATGGTTTTGTTTTTAATAGGCAGAGACACGATGAGAGGTTAAGAAGAGGTGGAGAGCAGAAGTCTGTGGTAATTCTGTCTCATAATCCTTATTCTACTGTCTTCAAACCTCTGTTGCAAATCATGGGTCCATTATATTTTGACATTGGGAGGAAGGCTCTTGAGCATATTGCTGCTTTTGTTTCAATGTGGCCTGCTCCTGTACCTGGTAAACAAATGGAGCTTCCTATAGGAAATGCCTTGCTTAAAGCACACTTGCCACCTGCTCATAGTTTGCCAATGGATGGTGAGACATTTTCCGAAGAGTCTACGTCCTCTATGGCTCCTTTTCTTCCCAATAATCTGTCGGTTCCACAAGGTCTTTTCCATGATTCCGATCTCTTTGGTACGTTCCGGGGTCTTCTTTTGCAGCTCTGGCTGTTGTGGGAGTTGCAACTTATTGGTGAACCTATTCTTATCATTGCACCAACGCCTCCCCAGTGTTGTGAAGCTGTTGCTGGTCTTGTTAGTTTGGTTGCTCCTCTTCTTTGTAGTGTTGATTTTAGACCTTACTTCACTATTCATGACCCTGAGTTTTCATACTTAAACACACTTCAAGATGGAGCTACTTTCCCACCAATGGTTTTGGGGGTCACAAATCTCTTCTTCCTTAAATCCCTTCGTAATATTCCTCATATTGTCTCAGTTGGGACCCCTGCTGTTAGTCGGCTTGCCCAGACGTCCAGGTCCTCTTCTGGCAGCGTTTCTGGCGCTTCTGAAGGGCTTGGACTTCGGCAGCTATCGTTGAAAAAGTTCTCTCCGTCAAACTTGCTCAATGCTGTCAAGTTGAGGAGAGATGGTCCACTATGTCTTATGACAGAACATAAGGAAGCTATCTGGAGCACTTACCCTGCAGTAACGAAGCCAGACACGTCAATCTTGAATCGGCTTATTGATGCTGGCTTATCACCAAGGGTTGAGGAGTCTATGTCTGTCGTTAACAATGAGATACTGCGTCGGCACTTCCTGGAGCTTACAACCAACTTTTTGGCACCTTTTGGGCCATACTTCCGAACCACCACCCCTTCAGAAGGATCTTCTCCATTTGATGAGCCTTCTCGACCCGAATTTAGTGCTGATGAATTTCTTGCCAGTCTATCGACAAGAGGACCGGGAAAATTTCTGGCCAAGCGAATGAGGTCTAACTGGCTGGATTTGTACAGGTAATGTGGGTGGTGTTATATTCATATTTCTATTGTATTCTTCTATTTGGTTGAAAGTATTCATCACTCACCCTTTAAGGATAGTTGTATTGAACTTTGTTGTCATCATATCAAATGACCTGTTAAACTATTCCTTCCAGGCGGTTTCTCAAAGGACCAAACTTTATGCCTTGGTTTCAGAGAAGGCGTGCTGTTGCAGAACAAGAACAGCATAGACTTTGGAGGCAAGCGAGAATGAGTGCTGATGTACCTCGGCTTGTGTCTAAAATGCCTGAATTGGAAGTTGTCGATTTATTTAATGCTATTGAAAGACATCTTCTAAAAGAAATAGAGGTATTTCTCCCAACAATTCCTTGGTCACTATTTTGATTCCAAATACAGCTTTTTTGTTCTTTTGGAAGATCTTTTATACATTCTTTTGAAAGGGATAGAATGACTTCGATGAGGATAAGTTACTTTTTTGGTGGATTTTTGACCCCTATCAAAGATATTAGGACAATACGTGATGTTTTCATGTGATTTTAAAGAACATTTTGGGCTTGATGAAAAATAGATGGTGATGAAGGCAGAACTTGTTGACGTCATTGAATAATCTGTAGGAATGTGATTTAGCCTTATTGGGAACCATTTTAAAGGATAACATTTCTCCTTGTGTTACTATGCTTCATAGATGTGCAAGTTTTTTCTTCTAAATATTTAGTATATTGATTTGTTTGGTGGTTTATGTTTTCCTTCCCTTCATGTTTTTATACCTTGTGCTACTTTTTAGCTGATATTTCTTCTAGATTCTTACTGACGCAAGTGACTATGCGGCATATTTCATTTACAGCCTAGCATTTCTTGTTCTTGCTTTTCCAAAATCATTTCTTAGTGTTCTCTGTGGCACTGAGTAGACTTATAACCCGCAAATAGGTGTTCAGCAGATAAGTTTATGAGTCCATTGGAGATACTTCAATCAAAATTGTTGAGGAACTGAGGTCTAGGCTTCAATGTCATTCGAACTTTGGCTTATAACTATGATTGAAATGCATGTTCGACGTCATAGCAAGTGACGTGTTATTTAGTATTTCTTTATACGAGAAATCAAGAATGAGATAGGTTAAAAGAAAAGGAGGAATGGCTGAAACGGCCCAAGCCCACCTCTTTGAGCTTTTCTTTATAGGCTTCCCCTTGAGGTTTTAAAATGCGTCGGCTAGGGAGAGATTCCCACACTCTTATAAAGAATGTTCCGTTCTCCTCTCCAATAGATGTGGAATCTCACGTAAAAATACCAAAAACTCTTTCAATTTGTGCATTGATCATTTAAACTGTAGTGGTTGAAGAGGATCTATAATTTGCAATCGACACTGCAAGTTTATTTATTTTTTTTCTTGTTTGTAAGAGGTTGTTCAAACCCCATCTTCAGCTGCAGGAATCCAGGAGGGCTTATTCAGACTCTGCGGCAACTTGCCAGAAACTGAAAGGGGATCTGCTGACCGTTTTCAATGTGCTTCCTAAAGACATGCATCAACTTTTGCTTCTTAATCCACAGAGGGCATCTCTTCTTTGCGGAAGCCCCGAATTAACTAAACTTCCAGGGCGGCCGCTTGTTCAAGTTGGTGTTAAATCACCAAGATAGTACTGAAATACACATATTCGGAATCAAGTAGCCTCAGGCAAAAAGGGGTTTTTTCTCATATTTAGAGGCAGCCCTCATTAGTTTGTACACTCCATCACTGGATGGGAGATTTTCTTCCCCCATTGTGGCTGCTGCAAATGTTTTAGGAGGTACCACTTTATATTTAAGATCCATCCTCTTACAGTGTTGGGATGAATTATATGGCATATCATGGTGTTAAAAACAACATGTTTCTACAAACAAACAGATGGCAAAGGATGGTAGATATGGCGGTGTTGAACTTATGGATCATCAAAAATTCTTTCAGGAGATGATAGTTAGCTTTTCTTTTACTAGAGTTTCTAATTTTGTACTGTCTTCATCACTTCAAAGGGAGTATAATGTCAACCTGTAATATGTATATTATACTTTTGTACCGTTAAAGCAAATAGTTTCAGCTGCAAGTGTTTTGAGTTTTATGGATATACAATCATTTTTCTCATATTCAAAGGTACCATCAAAATTGTTTATTTTAACCTTCCCAAGAAAGTTAGCATACCAACTTAACTCAAGAATTTCATTGTATGCATGACTTGAATAACACCAAAAATACCACGCAGTCTGTAAACAACCACAAAATTTGACATAAACTCCATAATAAGCAAAATTGATGCTTTCAAAACTCCATTAAATAACTCATCCAGTTCACGTATTCTGCCTTAGATCCAAATGTCTTGGACAAGCTAGTCACTAAA
This sequence comes from Cucurbita maxima, assembly GCF_002738345.1. NCBI lineage: Eukaryota > Viridiplantae > Streptophyta > Magnoliopsida > Cucurbitales > Cucurbitaceae > Cucurbita > Cucurbita maxima. The sequence continues at coordinate 5,239,873 of NW_019272026.1, forward strand.
ATCACACAATTAGGGGAATATGAAAACAGCCATTCTACATTCAACAACTGCAAATCGGAGAACTGGGACCTTGACAGAGTCCCCATCAACGTTAACGCAACCTTCTAGCTTCCCTCTCAGACTCCAGCAGGGTAAGAATGTCTCCTTCCCTCACTGGTCCCTTGACATTCCTCATAATGTAACGATTTTGATCATCGAGAAACTTGACTCTCACTTGAGTTACCTGCCCTCTTGATCCAGTTCTACCCATCACTTTGACCACCACAGCATGCTTGATCTGCGATTCCATTCCTACACAAAAGTACCAATAACAAATCTTACAATCCAAAAAAAAATTTCCTTTACAATTACCCCTTCTAAGTACACCAATTGCTAGTTATACAGCTCCACTTCTCAACTTGAACAACCCAATGTTAAGGTATAGGAACGGGTAAACTAGTGAAAACAGAAAAGCTTATTGATGTCAGTCCAGAACAACCTAATGTTAAGTGTGGAAGAGACCAACTTTCAGAAAGTTACAATACTAATTACTTCAATATTTTCAACCAAGACATCGAGGAATATGCCTGCATAGCATAGCAAGGTTTTCAACTCGTAAACAGGCTCCTGAAAGACTAAGAACTGCAATGCTAAACAACCCTAATCTCAATAATTATCTGCCTAATACGAAACTCAACAGTACTACGATTCTTCGTTCAATAATTACTCGAAAATCTTCTTCACAGTAAGAATTCAATCGTTTAAAATGAAATCATAAAAGCAACGACCGAAAGATTCATTCTAGTTAATGAAAACACTGACGACTAAAGAAAAACAAAAAAAGAAAAAAAAAACTGAAAAATAAATAGTCCTTTTTCAACCATCTCGCAGAGCATTCAAACACGAACTGCAAATGCAATGGATTCTGAACAGAACAAAGAACAAAGAACAAGAGAGATCAACACGGATCGAAGAATGAAGTCGATAGATACCTTAAACGAGGGAAGATGTGATCAGAGAAAACTATGAAGAATAGTAGACAAGCCGCCGGACTGCAGAATCGACCAATGCAAATGGGGAGGAGAAAAATGCGTATCATAACTAGGGCTTCTGATCATGTGTGAAGACGGATATACCCCCATGAATTGCTAAGATGTGAGGGTTGTTTTGGTCATTTAACCTTTCGAAACCCTAGAGCTTGTATGGATTGGGTAAATTCCATCACATATAAATATATTACAAGATTGAGCATATATTTTTTATTTAAGGTTTTTCATAAAGAAAATTAATAATTAGACTAAGACATTAAGCTTCATCTTTTCTTTTTTTTTTTTCTTTTTGAAAAAAAAAAAAGATTTTTAAAGATATAACAAAATTGTAAATCAATTAATTGTAAATTAGTAGACTTTTTAATTTATTGAAATTACCAAATTCAGCATAATAATGCTGTAGAATTTGGATCCAAGTTGTATATAGTTAAATTATGTTCCAGTTGACACCTTTTTTCGATTAATGATCCAACTTCTTACCTCCATGCTCATGCACATATACATTACTCGTATCCCAATTAATAGGAAAAATTTGTCCCTCGTAATTAAATGATATCTGATCTTATTTCATCAATATCACACTTTTCTTCTTCTTCATACTACGGTAATACTAGACAATGTCAAGTTCGTAGTTGGAGTTCATATGGTGTGTTATTCAGACTTGAAGCTAGAGATTCATGGGGCGAGTTAGAAAAAGAAAAATACCTGCACGCCTCCAACCACGACGATGACGACAGTCGTGTGGCAAACTCTTGTTTCTTCTCCTTTTCTTTTCTTTTCTCTTCCTTCTGTAGGGAACTGCAAAAAGAGAGAAAGATTATGGTTTAATATGTGTTCTTTTTTAAGATTCTCACTACCTACTCCATGATTGCTGATGTTTGACCATAAAGTCCCCCCCTCTGTCTCTAAAGCTTCTGGAAGTATGATTATTGATGGGGGTATGAAAATGAAAATGAGAAAGAACATGTCACTTCAACTTCCAAAAAGTGGTCCTCTCTCAATTCGTAGTTTCACCACTCACCACCTTCCCTTGCCCTACACCACATTCCACTTTTCTCTCTCCCTTTTATCTTTTGGCTCAAACCAGACTCTTCCCCCAGAAAACTAAACACAATTTCCCCTCTGGTTTTAAATAACATCACTGCACCATGTCAACTGGATCAGCTACTACCTGGACTAAAGAAGAAGATAAAGCGTTTGAAAACGCCATAGCCACGCGTTGGGCTGGAGAATTGGAAGGGAATAAAACCTCAGAAGAGATGTGGGAAAACATTGCTTCAATGGTTCCAACCAAGAACATGGAAGACTTGAAACAGCACTACCAAATGCTGGTGGAAGACGTCGGTGCTATCGAGTCCGGCCAAATTCCTATTCCCAACTATGATTCTGTTGCAGAAGAAGCAACTAAAGCCTCTACCAAGGCGAAGGATCATTATCTTCATCCTCATGGAGCTACTGGTTCTGATAGTAATAAAATACCCAATTCTGGTTTTGGAAGTGGGTTTTCTAGGCTCTCCCACGATTCATCTGCCCAAGCCACAAAGGGTGGATCCAGGTCTGAACAAGAAAGAAAGAAAGGGATCCCATGGACAGAGGAAGAACACAGGTTAGTGTATTTTCAACAAACTTCAGCCATGGAATAATTACTTCGAAAACTGGGTCATTTCAATGAGAGCTATATAATTTATCAATCAATTTAGATTTAAAAAATAACAAATAAATAAATACCTTTTCTTGTGTTCAGTTCTGCGCGAAATGAACTAGGAATGCCACCATCTTGCCTCCTCTATACGGAGATTCTGCGTGCACAACATAATTGAGAGAGATTCTTAACCATTGCTATTTTCAGGTTATTTCTACTGGGTCTAGACAAGTTTGGGAAAGGGGATTGGAGAAGCATTTCAAGAAACTTCGTTATATCCAGGACACCGACACAAGTGGCCAGTCATGCACAGAAATATTTCATACGATTGAACTCAATGAACAGAGATAGAAGAAGATCAAGTATTCATGACATAACCTCAGTTAATAATGGCGGTGGTGACGTCATGTCCCATCAATCTCCGATCACCGGCCACCAGACAAACGGCCCTAACCAGAGTAATCCGCCGGCTTTGGGGCCACCAGGGAAGCACGGGCCTCAGCAGCATCTGCCCGGAATCGGCATGTACGGGGCACCTGTTGGACATCCAGTGGCGGCTCGTCCAGGGCACATGGCATCGGCGGTTGGCACTCCAGTGATGCTTCCTCATGGAATCCATCCCCACCCTCCTTATGTCATGCCACTTGCTTATCCAATGGCACCTCCACCCTTGCATCAATGACGATTCTTTTTTCCTTTTTCTAGTCAGATTTTTGGATTCACGGATCAAAATAAGAAATTTGAGGCATAACAAAGAAGAAAAAAAGGTAAAGTTTACATTTCAACTTTTCCTTTCGCTTATGATCCATCAGGCCGTATNATGACGAGTATATACCAATATAAAAATATAACGAGACCTGAAAAGTCGCCCTTTTTCAGCATTTCAAGGACGAATATATGAATATGAAATCCAATTTTTATTCACCCATGTTTATGACAGTACAACTGCAATGAAGTATGAGCATTAATCGAGGGCGCTAAGGATCCATTAGCTTTTCTAATAAAAATTCTGAATTTGACGCCACGATGGACATTCACCAACAAGTTCAAGCCATAAAAAAAAATTCTAAGGTAGTGGTGGAATGGGGGTATATACTCGCATGATTTCAAACGCCCTGCCACACGAAAATGCAGGGAATTGAATAGTGACAAACTCAAACAGCTTCAAATTTTGAAGGACAAAGCCCAGTTGACAAAAAATTCCCCAAACTTCCGAGAGACTGCAGCATCAGATAATGTATCCCGCAACTGCAAAAACACTAATTTATCAACACCATTTAGAATTTCTCTATACTCAATTTATTTATGTTAATCAAAATTCATAGGTTAATAAAATTGTAAAATATTTATAAAATAATATATCTTAAAAGTGCAAAAAAAAAAAAAAATATATATATATATATATATATATTAAGTTTATTAAGTTTTGATAGTGACAGGTCCATAACTTCATACTTGAGCTCAAATATATATTAAGTTAAAATTTAGCCCATGAACATCTAGATTTGTGTTTATATTTTTAGTAAAATTCTGAGTTCTTTTACTTTTGTGTTTACGTCTTACAGGCCATGAACATCTAGGTAATATGTATTTTAATAAGTCTACTGATGCGGCTAAGCCACTTAAAACAGGAGGTGAAAGTATCTTGAAGTCTAGATATCTGCTTCTCATACAAAAATTAAATAAGAAGAACAATCTTAATCATGATTCAGATGATGAAGAACAAATAAGGACCATAGGAACCACAGCAATTTTTCCCTGGCAACCAAAGCAGCAGAGAAGAACCCATAAACGAAACACACTAAGCTAGACAACAATCAAAGATAAATCATACACACAGAGTTACAAAGAATTTCATGAATTATCAACTGTCAAACAAACCTTTTCCGTTATCCAGATATACTATTCTTTCATCGTTATAGCTAAAGCATCTAAAGAAGTTCATGAAACAAGATTAAAGCCTATCATATACATGAACATGATGTTTCTTCCAAAACTCCGCTTGACACTAATCAGCTTAGATTTACATAGTTCAAAGAAATCAATCATAAACCAGTCACACAACAAAAACACAGGGCATTAGTCAATGAAAAATTTAGAAATGAGAAACACAATTCAAACCAATTCTTTTCCTGTCAGGCTACATTATTTTATTGCCAGATCCATTCTATACTCCGGTGACCTAGTTTATATGGTTTGGGGAACACTTGAATGGAATGTCTTACGCAACGTTACAGATGGAGTGTTCTTATGAGGTCAATTTCTAAAGCCGATGCAAACAGCCTCCGAACTTCAATTTTAACTCTATAATCAGAAAATCCAACCAGCGGGACAGATAGGAAAAATGTACGACACTCACACTATGACGAGTCTTCAAGTTCTTTCATTTGCTCTTTCTTCTTTAGTTCGATTTCGTATTGTCTTAATCTTTCTTTCATCTTCTCCTGCATCAGCCCCCAAAACAAATCAGAACAAAAACGAAAAGAAAGTAGAAGAAATCCACAATCATAGCCGCGAGCTCACCTTATAGCCAACTTCAACGCGGTGCATTACATAGAAGCCAAGAACGCCGCCGACGATGGTACCGGCGATGATCCGCATATAAGCCCATGTACGAGAACTGCCCATCATTTTCCAAATTTCACAGCTCCCTTCCCTTCTCAAATTGAGATCCTTTGGAAGTGTACTGTGGACAACAAACGGGTAAGATATGGATATGGATATGGATATGATCCGGAAACCCGATTCGGTCTGAACCTCACACTGTCGGGTAGTAAACAGTTTACGATTAAGCTATGCATATTTTGACAACATGATACTGGTTTATTGAATTGAATTTCTTTTTTTTTAAAGAAAATAAATTACTATCTAAATAATCAAAATTTAACCTGTAAAACTATTTAAGCTTTCATTAATAACAATTTTTTTTTTAAATTAAACTTATAAACATTACTTTTACAAATAAATTTCATTGTATTATCACAGACATTCAAATTTAAAATGTGTCTATGGTAAAAATAATTTATACAAAATAGTCATAGTAAATTTTATTTGTTACAATTTAATATTTTGTTAAATAAAATTTAATAATTGTTTATGCATGTTTGAAAAAAGCAATATGAAACGAAATTATAAATTTAAAGTTTATGTATCTGTAAACGAGTTTAAAACCGTTAGTATGAATGTCATCAAAGTACCTCACCTAACTGTATTGTTGGGATGAAACTTGAACTTTCTGAACATGCACCAGTCAATTTTGTTAGAAGAGGAAAGTCCCATATCGACTAATTTAAGAAATGATCATGGGTTTATAATCATGGAATACTCTCTCCATTGAGATGAGACATTTTGAGAAAGTTCATAGCAAAGCCATGAGAGTTTATGCTTAAAGGGGACAATATCATACCATTGTAGAGAGTCGTGTTCGTCTAACAAATTTTACCGTTATGTTTTGTGGATAAAGAACTTAAATACAGATTCAAAAGACTAAGATGACAGATGGGCAGAATATAAATACAACATAATCCAAGTCTCGAACTGGAGCTGTTGAATATAATGATCTATATCTGCTTCACCTATAGTTTACAAAGAATACCTGCATGTATTATTTCCAATTCTCTATCTAAACACAAATGAGCAGAGTTCATATATATGTATTAAGGCAGTCCACCAATTCTTTGCACTTACTTTGATACCTATTTTGCTTTTTAGTCTGAACCCTCACTTACATGTAGTTATTGGCTATTGGTATTGCTTTCATCCTGATGTTTTTGTGAAGGCAATTTCAGAAACCAAGGGTAAATGATCGCTGCCCACCTTCTGTAAAAGGAGGATCAAATTATGTTAGACTACGATGTTTATAAATTTTGTTTTCAAAATAATTAGATTAAATTACAAAAAGGTATTTTCAGTATGTTATCGGAAAAATGAATAAAGAACACACTTAATGGACTATTAACTTTCAACTACCTCGCATGGAAGGCCGCCTGTTCTCAGAAGAATATCAATGGGAACGGTATCAACAACCCGTGTAGGAATAAGACCATCAGAGTACCTACATGAAGGGCAATAAGGATTATCACATGAACAACAGCAGCAACATTACAAGTTAAAAACTACTACTAAAATCTTTTCATCTACTAAGCACAGCAGCTTACCAAATATAATCCACAGTTCCAAGAAACTTGGAGGGGTAGGAAGTAGCCAATGGTTCTCCAGTGGCTCCTCGTGTTGTAGTAGGACCCTGGATGATATATGATGTTTTGTTTAAAAAGGAGATCCTAATTTCAGGCTTTGAGGCAAGAAAACCGAATTAAAACAACTAACTAATAGCCAATAAAATATTGTATCTAACAACTCTGGAGGTTCAGATAAACCATACCTTCAGTGTAGCATAGGAGCTGGTAAGCCTAAAGGGATTCCCCACCACTTGGGAGTCGGCACTTCCAGCAGCAGCTTTCACCTCTTCTTCAGTCCAGAAACCTTTTGTTTGACTAAAAAGGAAGCCATACAAGTTGACTAAATAGACTTGAGTGAAACTAACAAAACATTAGTCTAGACATAATCTTTTATGCCATCAGCTGTATACGAGAAAATAATTAAATATGTGAGAATGAAGCCATAAAATCCAATATATTATCCTGAATATTTTGTACCTTCCCAAGCAGGAAAAAGGTCTCCAGGATTCCTTTTTTACACCCAGAACTTCAGCAGGATGGCATCCTGATTGCCCGGATAACTCTCTTCGGTCATAGGACATGAAGTTTAGCTGTCAATGACATGCTAAATCAAACTACTAGATCCAACACTAAAACATATAATTACTAGAAGTAATACTTTATTCTAGCGCATGAAAGACTATATTTAAGCAATCACGGATTAAAAGGTGCACCTCGGATGATGATAAGAACTTGTATATTGCACTCTGTCAACAAGCAGTAAAGGGTTAGACCTTCGTGTTAAAAGTAAAAATTTGAGAAACCAAATGATACCTAAATATAAGTAAAATTTTGGTATGAAACCTCTGGAGTACTATTGAAATCACCAGCAAGAACAAAAGGAAGATTGCTCCATTTCTCTGAAAGAATCTCTGCCCTCGACAACAGATAACGAATCTGCAATTTAGTCCCAAAACAAGAAAAATAAGATAATCTTTCATTTGCTATCTATCATTGTCAAAGAACAGCTAAAAACTTGATGTGATTCAATATTGACATAACAAGCAAAACTGTCGAGTAAAATTCCTTTTCATAGCCTCCCCTAATACGGCAACTTCTCTCTGCTTTATGCCAACACACATAGGAATTCGTTACCTAAAAAAGAAAAGAAAAGAAAAAAAAAAAAAAAAGAAGAACTAACTAGATTCTAACAGCAAATAGCTCCCAAATTCCTGCTTGAATATCAAGTCTTGAAGGAAATTATTTTAATCTATGAAAGGGATAAATAAAATTTAAAACTTTTAGAACAGTATTTCATCGCCACATTGAGGTTTGATCTTCACATTCCCAGTTCCGTATGATGGTTTTTATTCCCCTTCAGTGTTTGGAAATAAAGAAACTAAATACAATTTGAAATCACAAAAGGAATGTGTGGAATCACTAGAGAGAATGACCTTAGCTTGAATGCAAGCATTTAATATGTCTAGAATGAAGATTCACAATCAAGGAGTATCGATATTGTTCTTATTTTGCTTGAGACTTACTTGACCTAATTTGACATCCCCCCTGCTTGGGTTGTAAAGCACGTGGATGTTACCAATCATTAATTTTCTTGATTTAACTTTGGACATCTGCCTGCATATAGAAAAGTTATGTTTGGAAGTTGATCTAAAAGAAATTTAAATCTGCAATTTCAGGTGAATATCATAAGAAAACTGGAATACATGCTACCTCAAGTTGAGCTTTCTGAGAAAATTTAGAGCGGTATATACAATACTATATGAAATTGAATCTTCTTCGATAAATAATATTTCACAACAGATTGATACTCCACAAATTAAAAATGACGACAGCTCAAGCATACGGCCAGATGATGAGAAATTTCTACCTCCAGCACAGAAAGTTGAGCAACATTGTCACGAAGATTGAACCTCTTGAATTCGATGCTCTCTTCATCTATCAGTCGAAACCTTACCAAGTGAATAATGGATGTTATATCATTTACATAAGCCTATAAAGTAATATACTTGAGATGTTTCATACTATATATATCATAAAAGCCATAGCTTCCTCACTTGTGAGCTTTCCAGAATATAGCACATCCATCAATAACATCTCCAGTGCGTCTCTGCCATTTCAAATTATTCTTTAGGACCATATACAATAAGCAGCAAAAGTACGTGGAGTACAAGTGGAGTTTGAAAGTCCCAAGTCAAAATATGGAGCAAGGTACAATCGTTAATCATGTGGGTAACACATTACTTTCACCTAATCATTCTAGTGGATGGAACGCATCAGATTCTGAAAATGAACACTAACCGTGTATGATCCAACATAGCCTGCTTTCTCCATGATTTCTGAAACATCAAAAAACTTGTCCACTTCCTAACAGCATTTGAAAAACAAGTACAATTTCAGCTTTCATTACAGTAATCTATAGGAGCGTGCAGAGACACGGAGATGGAAAAGAGAGAGAGAGACAGAGAGAAGAACAAGCTCACCTGCAAGCAGATTATATCGGGGTTCCACATAAGAAGTTCCTCGCATATAACTCTCTTACGGTGGTTCCATTTCAAATACGGTAAAGGAACGTTGGTGTATAAACCCCTGTGTTTCCATGCATTTCTTTCCGCCAATATGTTGTATGACACTACACTAAATTTTTCTGGAACATCAAATTGCATAAAAGAAATTATTGACATGCTAGATTTGAAATACAGATCTCCTTTTATAAAAAATAGCATTCCCTAATACATTTGACCACAACTAAAGAAAGTCAGCCAGGTGCCAATTCCATATGAAATGCTATAGCCTTCTTGTGGTTCTACCATATTTTATTCATCAATTACCATATTGAATTTCTAGAATCTATGTTGTATAATTGACAAAGGCTGACCACTATACTTTTTTTTATGTTACTATAGTCCAATCCCTCTGAACCTCTCTCCTTGATCCTTCTAAATTTTTTTGTTTCTACTTCTAGACTACCTTTTATTCTGATATTACTCTAATCACACATAAATAATGTGCTTATTTTTTTACTAAACAAAGTAATTTTATCAAGAAGAAGAATCACAAAGGAATATAAGATGAATTGCGCAAAACAAAAGGAGATTCTAGCCGATCAGATTAGATACCCCGAACCTCCATATTTGACAAGCTACCGCTATTCTTATCAATTTGAAAAATACATGTTATTCGTCTATACCTAACTCTCTTCGAATGAAAACTTGAGAATTCTGGCCAATATCGTTCGAGTATTAAGATATGCTAATTCTATAGCATGTGACATCCTAAAATCTACGATTTTTATTTTCAATAATTTTTATGTTAATACCAGCTATTAGCATAACGGTGATGATGCTTGGTTGTTACTTCACTAACACAACTTATACAATCACTGGAAGAAGAATAAAGGTAATGAGTTCATTGAAACGCGGGAAGAGTATGCGAGAACGCCTGTAAGATCGTACTCATATGATTATATGAACATGGAGTTAGTGATCCATCCTCATTGAGGAAACTAGAAATTCAATCCAAGAAAGAAACATTCGAAGTATATAGTACTAAATCAATCAGTGCTACTCGATTATCAATCCCGCCCAGCAAATAATGGCGAAATACCAAATAGCATCGCGTTTAAGGAGTTTGGACACTTGAATAGATGTACCTTCAGAAGTGGAAGGTTGATCCGCCTCAATCCAATGGCGCACAATTTCAACACCTTCGTTCAATTTCCTTCGGATGGAGGGGTTGTACCATCGACGGGTGTAAGAGCACCTAGTTGATTTCGGTAGTGACGACGTCGATGAAGCCTCGGCATCGTTGGAGCAGCAAAAGGAGGAGGACTTGCGAAAATGAGAGTGGTGGCGAACGAACGGGCAGCAGCTGAGGAAGGTAGTGGCCATGGAAGCGCGCCACAGCAACAGCCACAACGACGAAATATTTGGATGGATAATAATTCATTTCTTATAGCAGTTATTTCTTGTCCAATAATATACATTTAATAACTTATTAAATTAATCCATACAAACGTAGCTCAATTATAGGTCATATTTAAATCTTGATGATTGCCTTTCTCACATATGCAATTGTTGGATTAAAAAGGATGGTTTTAAATATATTATTAATCATTTAAATAAAATAATTAGTGCATCAAATTACTCCCCTACAATATATGAATTAAACATGCTAATAATCATTAATATCAAATAATTAGTGCAGAATTTGATGGTTAACTTTTCCAGCACTACAATTATTGATAACTTTTTCCTGTTTCAACTTTTGGACTAAAACAAATTGTTTGATTCATAAGGCTTCAATAGTTCAATAGTTCATAGGCGTTGGGATTAATTTGATTGCCATCTTTTTAAAGGGCAAATGGCTTGTGTCACACCGTTGAAGGCAACGTTGTACTCTACTGTGTTGTGAAAGTAGATAAGCTAAGGTGTCTGAAGTTCAAATATACAAATAAAACAGCAAATTATGTAAAAGATGGGAGTGAATTTCAAACCTATCTACTAGCATTGTATAACAAGGGATAGATGGCGTTTTATCCTGCACTGCAAACAAGCGACCGACTGGGGAGTTATACAATAATTTCTACAGGAGTTGCCTAACGAAATTGAAAGTTAATGATGGCCTGTTGTCCCTGGGAAGAAACCTACATCCGGATCAAGCGTCCGGAACAGCTGGAATCATAAAAAAGAAAAAACATACAAATTTAGGATAAATTGAATCCTGCTAGTTTGAACCTTTGAACAAAACAGCCAGCAAGATAATCCTTGTTCTTCCGTGGAGCAGGAAATGAACCTTTCGTAATTTATCATTTCCAAGGATGATATCTAACATCTACGGGCATTTTCTTTGAATATAGGAAGCCCCATGTTCTTCGTACCTGTTAGAAGCACACAATGGAAGTGGCGATTAATGATACCAAGGCAGGAGTTTAATATGATTTTTAATTGCTTGAAAGTGAAACCTATTAACATGAATATTTGAGCCTTACTCGGATTTGGAGAACCACATTTGCTGAAATGAACCAAGAGAGGCCAATATACTCCCTCCTATCCAGACGCTGCATTGGATTTTATCACCAGAACTCAGAAAAATAGCATAGCAGGAAAGTAATATATGCAAAAATATTACGGGACACAACAACGCCAATTGTTATTCTCATATTTTGAACAACTTTTCCTTGTAAAATTATCGGTACAACTATTCTGTTTAATCATCATAGCTATGGCACACTGAATCATTGACGTAGCATATACAAAAGGTTGATTATTATTCCTATAAGCATAAGAAACGAGGGGCATGACCATACCTGAATCTTCTTTCAGTTGCATTTCCACTCGCCAATACTTTAACCCTAGCAGCTTGAGGAGACTCCTACAAGTTCGGGAAAATTTTCATCAGTGATTATCTCAAACGTGTGCCCACCTCCCTCCCAATTAAAGTACACGGGGATCTCTACTCATTAATTGATATACCTCTAACAAATCTTTCTCAAGTCGTTCTTTGAGCTGCTGCATTGAAGCTGTTCCACCAGCAAGCTGGATAAGGTAGAAAAAGAGATCAAGTTAAGTGAAAGAAAATGATTGCAGTAACCACACTGGTTATGACGACGGAAATGCAAAAAGAAAGCAAAAATAAGTTGAAAGGTTAGAGGAACGCTGCCCAGAATGAAAAGTCTTGTGTGCCACATTGAAATGTTTCAAATGCATGAGCCATACCAAAATAAGATGAACTGATTTTATCATTTCTCGTCATTTAAAATAGAAAACAGACAGAAACAGAAACTAAAAAAAGTGTAGCATTTTCGCCAACCAGATGCCTCAAAAAATGAAGTTTTAAAAAAAATAATAAAAAGAGAGATAAATGAAATTAGAACACTGAACTATACCAGTATACTACTAAAGAGTTCTCTGCGAATATCCACATCACACTTATTTATACTCTCGATTACCTGCAGAAATAAAAAGCATAGTTAAAGTTATCTTCTTGACTAAAGATACATGATTTTACTTATTAATTAGTATAAAAACCCCTAAACAAAACATTGAGCAGAGCCTAAAAATTGAAAGGATTAAGAATGTGGAAATAATTATCAAATTAAGTGAGATTAAAGAATTACACGTGTAAAAGTGTGCATAAAATCATGAAAACTGAAGAACCAAAAATGGAACTCGTTTGATCCAACTTTTACGCTATATTTGGTTCTTCAATTTTCAAGAGTGTAACTATGTGAGAATTAAGAACTCTAGATTTAGTTCGGTTTACAGCTTATAAAGGATCAAACCAAGAATATTGATTTTTTTTTTATTATTATTCTTTTTTTTTTTTTTACAGAATAGCCTCAATTAACATGAGGACAAAGAATGTTGGAAATTCTATTGTAGTTAGGAGTATGGATTCTTTTAAAAAGAATCTAAATTCCAAACAACTTGTTGAAAAAGAAAAACGATACCAATTACTTGGTTCAAAATCCTTTGAAATTTGAATGTTTATTAGAAATTTAAGCTCAAAATAGGCAATGAAAAACTAACTCAATAAACCCAGAATTGGGAAAACCAAACCGATCATTTTAGTTAAACTGATTTTCAAAAATACCTGGTTCTTATATATAGCAAACCAACCATCACTATTCAATTATTGGCTTAAGTCTACAATTAAACCAACCTATGCAAATATACCTCCACAGATAAAAGACATAACTCAACTCGATTTGTACTCGTGGTAGAACATAATTGATGTTTTAGAAATTATAATGGGAGGAGCAAAAATATAAAGATGCTTATCAAATAATGAAAATATGATAGTAAAAAGACAAATATACCATGTGTGGCAATCCCTGAACTGAGCGACCTGTCTCGGTGAAACTTTCCACCCCAGGAATAGTCTAGTAATAATGACATAAGAGAGCGTAAGAGCAAGAGGAGCAACAATATTAAGCAGCTATTCATTAATCTAAGGATCAAGACGACTGATGGCTCAAGAAAGGGCATTGGTTAAAATAACACAAGTCGGAGAGTTTTTGAGTTATATACCTATTCTACATGCATAGGCAAGTATAAGATGAGACTTGTCAAATCAAATAGTGAAATATTTTTTAAAAAAATATGAAATAAAAGTGGGAAGATAAAAAAATTGTTATTTTCCATTCATCCAATTATGATAGAAATTAATAAGCCGTTGATTTATTTGAACATAGAAGTGAAGGACGGAAGCATCATATAGGATCTTATAGGATCATCATTATGTAGCTTAGCCATTATGCATTCCACTCGATCAATACTCAATTTCTGCAAACAATAGTAATAATTTCTGAGGTCACATAATCTGTATTTAATAGTGCTTTGAAGAACTGTTGCTCTAAGCTCATAAAAAATGTGTATGCTGGACGGCCTACATTCAACATCAAATCAACATTCCATCCTCATAAAGATATGGAAATTAAGTCGCTCACCTGTGCCAACGAAGGGTTAAACAGAACATCGGGAATCTTGAATCTATCAGCCCCAATTTCAATTGTCCTGTTTCAAGCATGACGGAGAACGAAATTACTTTCTAAAGAAGAAAAATAATAAAAATAAAGTACTGAGACTAGGAGAAGTTGCATTGCTAAGAACCAAAAGTTTGCAATGCAGGAAAAGGGGAAACCATAAGTGAAGGCAATAAAGCATCGACCAATGCTTGAAAATATAATCATCCAAAACCCTATTGAGCGACTTACTGGCCATCAGGAAGTTCATATGGCGTCATTGGGATATTTGAATATGCACTTTCTGCATAGATAGAAAAATAATACAAGACCAATTAGCACAAAACATGCAGAAGCCTATGAAATAAATATGATGCAAGAATGGTAAGCTGAAACTTAATATAAGATATCCCCTCAAGCTCAGAAGATTAAACTAGAACACTCCTTTAAAGAAAAAGATGACTAACAATATATGAAAGCTATATATGAGATGTCCAACAATACGACAGACATGAGATGCTTCACGGCAAAGATAAATTTAATAGACAAAGTCAATAAACTCTAGTAAATAAAGAAAATAAGGAACGACAAACCATCATAAGGAGTATCTGGCGCTCGACATACGCATTCTTTAATATCACTAGCAATTACCCTCTGTCATTCATAGAGCATCCGACTCAAAATTGAGCTAGCATTCAAGATAAATGAGATTATTTATGATCAATAAAATACCTGTGAGTATAATTTGTAACTTTCAGTTGTATTAGGGAAATCAAGTTCCACAATCTACAACAGAGATAAATGAAATGTCAAAGAAATAATTACAAATAACAATTAAAAACAGTAAATAATAATTTGAAGTAAGATACTACTTTGTATTGGTGATACACTACAAATGCCACAATCCAAAGATTTCTATTATTTTATAAAATGAATAGTTCAAAGGTAATGCCTGAAATTCTCCTGGTCGTATTTCCTTTCTCTTGAAAGAGTATCTTGGCATTATCTGAGAGCATAAAGGAAGGTAAATTTCAGCAGTTATACACAGTATATTAGGGATATACTTCATCTGATAATTTCATTGATAAATGAAATGGCCACCAAAGAAGGGTTACAAAATGGATTGCCATTGAAAACAAAATAGGGATATTATAGAATCAGAGTTATTGTCAACTGTACCTTGATACCTTTGCTCTCCAAACTTTTTAACAAGCAATCAGTGAGATATTCGCCACCAACAGGAGAAGATACAACAGCCTGACATGAAAACATAAATCTGAAACATTAATCCTTTGATTATCCCATACTTTCATAACTAGAGCATAAGACACATAAATAAATAAATAATATTCAACCAAGATTATGCAAATCATTTTATCCACTTCAAAATACCTTTTGTAGAACATAGCCATCATGTACCGGAGCTACAGTTGTTGATCCACCACCACTGCATATATCAATCATTTAAAAGCCAATTGCTCATAAGTCGCTTACAGCCAGAAAGCTTTCCTACTCTAATGTTATCATATATAATAACTCAACCTAAATGGAGTGGATGTTTGGTTATCCAGTTCAAATTCAACGTAATCACTATTGAGAGATATAAATATCCCACTAGTCTCGATAACCTTGAAAACTGAATCAACAAAAAAAACCCTTAAATGTTTCACTGTTTGTTTTAAAAACTTGAACAAATTCCAGAATCAATTTGATTTTGACAGATGACTTTACCATACACTGAACCATTTTTTTCTTACGTTTTGAGGGGCGCTCTACCAAAATAATCAGCAAATAATTGAATTGATAAAAGAAATTCAAGAACTACTAAGAAGAAAATAACAGCAAACTGATTAAATACAACATGTAGTTTTAAAATAATAACAATAAATTCTGAAGAAATTAGATCACTGAAGTCATTTTTATGCAAGCAACTAATATTACTGTAGCCTTGGCCTCCACAAGCTTCAAATCCAGTATAGTATCAGCTCATACCTGTCAACAACAAGTGATGTAGCACGACCTGATGCAAATGACGTGAGAACCTGGCGTTTAAAATTAATTGAGTGACTTTAAAAAATCAGAGAGTGATCAATCTATGTGGATATGGACAACAAAGCAATAAAAAAAACAGTCTGAGCAGGGAAAACATACAGCATTTTTTGCCAAAAACAATGCAGGAACTTTGTACTTCTCGAACATAATCTCAGCCGTCCTGCCAGAATTTTTTTTTGAAATTGATGCAACTCAGCATAAATCCCAAAAGACACAGAAAAAGGAGCTCGTGTGTGACTGATTACCTTTCTCTCTGTTGTTGTGAATTAGAAGATGGTTCAGCAAGTAGCATGGGATGTTCTTGAGCATCAATCAGCAGACATTCCCTGAAAGGATACAAAGAAAATCATAAAAGTTATTATGAAGTCCACGTAAATTCTAAAAGTTTTCCCACAGTGCCTTTCATTTAAATATGAAAAAATTGGCCACAAAAAAATTCTTCCAAAACTCTCTAGAGGATGTGACTGACATCACTAAACATATAATATGACAAAAATTCTTCCAACCATCAAGAAACAAAATTGCAATGGTCAAAGAGGAGCATAACATAAATTCCAAAAGAAATTATATCATGTCAGTAAGGCATGTGCAAATAATAACATTGATGCCATCCATTTACAAATTTCTGATATCTGTTAGGTATTTAAACTTTTTGAAAAAGAAGAAAAAGATAAAAACACAATAGAGTATGGCAGAGTTAGCCCAAGTTTTGGTCTTGATAAGATGAACAAATTGGCAAACCCAAAAATCACATGAGCAAGTCAAATGCTGTACATACTTCATAGCATTTAGAGGCCTGAAAACAAAGGGTATTACAATGATTGTGTCAATCACCTGAATGCATGATCCCATATGCTATCGACCATATCCCAGTCAACAACAACTCCATCCTTTATAGGTGAAAGTACCTAATGAATAGCATAATTGATATAACCTTTTATTCTTTAGAAAATTTAGAATATGTACAGAAAGCTCCAAATAACCGTCAATGAAAGCAAACATACTTACCTCCATATTATCACGGCGGAACCCTAAAGCTTGAGAACCAACGTATAGTTTGCGTTTTCCCTTTCCTTTGTCAGTATCAAGACTTTTAGCATTACTTTTAGATTCTCCAGCAGATCCAGAATTCTTTTCAGTACTTGTGGTGTCATCAACATCCATTTCATCAATACATCCAACAACCTTAACAAACAAAGGTAAAGGGCTGAGACAGATGCAGCTTGATACCTTTAATCATTATAGCAGCAATAGCAGCCTACGACCAACATCATATAAACTGATCCATACATTGAAGTTTACATAGAAATAGTGCTATGCACACTATCTTTCATACGGTCAATATATGGGCTTTCTTTCCCATAAAATTATTCTACGACACTCCTTCTCATGTTCGATTCAGTTGATGTCAATTAAAAGTAGAAAAAAATCATGAACTCCTCTATTACCGCAACCAGGAACCGAATTCACAACTATAACGGATACAAATCTCAAATTCTCCTGATAATAACGTAACATTGTTACACTAGCACAGGATTACATTGCTATCAGGTCTCCCAAACAAAGGAATATCCTAACACGAGAGTCTGAAATATGATGAAATTATCAACTCATAAGAAGCCAAATCTTTTATTTCTTAATTAAGACTACCAATTACCAAAGTAAGAGAGGTAGGACTGGATTCTAGAACTCTCAGGTTTGTTAACAGAACCTAGAAGACTTCAGAAATAACCACGAAAAAAATCAATAGCACCATCAATACTAGAGTTAAGAAGTTGGAACTGAAAAGTGGTAGGCATTCCCATGTTCATAAAGAACCACATTGAGCACTTCACGTTTTCACTCGACATATAAACTGGCACAGGCATCGAATGCAGCTAGAAATTCTGAACAGAACACACCCAAAAGCTCAAAAACTTCAAAGTTGCGAGCAGTTCAACAAATCTATCTCACTCTCACACAACAGTGGACACACGAGTAGTTGATAAAATCAAGACCACGAGAATGTAGTCATAGGCATGAGTAGTTAATATATACAGAAGATGCTAAATGCAGGAATACTTACGGAAGGGAAAACAGCCTTGGGAGCATCTTCTCCGGCATAACCAGCTTTGCAAGTGTGAGAACCAAGATCAATAACTATAGCGGATACCTCATCTGTAGAAAAATGAACAATGTAAGGGAATTAACGCCAGACATAATTCATGGACAAACGCAGAAGAAGAGGCCAGAAAATTGGGTATACTCACCACCACCATACATGGCTAAAGTATTCAGCAGAGGAGTGAGAGTGATATTAGGGTTTTCGAGTCTTCCCCTAAAACCCAATTTTAGGGTTCGGGAACAGAGTACCGACTTCCGACGCCGAGAAAGATAGAACAACGACGAGATTTAAACCTCAACCAACAAATGATCACTATCTGCCTGCAATCGGCAACTCCTAAATAATAATACACGACGAGGAAGAAAAATGAAAATGCTTTTAAAACTAAACTTTCAGCACATAAATCCCACTTTACAATTAAACGCTAATTACAATATTAATTAAAAACAAAAAAAACAAAACATGCGCCGTTGCCGGGGATCGAACCCGGGTCACCCGCGTGACAGGCGGGAATACTCACCACTATACTACAACGACTTCTTTGGTAATATTAACAGAATTAATTCAATCTTATTTTCAAATAGTATTGGAACAAAACATGCGCCGTTGCCGGGGATCGAACCCGGGTCACCCGCGTGACAGGCGGGAATACTCACCACTATACTACAACGACCTGTTTACTAATTTTAACAGAAAATAAAATGTAAATCTATTTATAATAATAATTAAAAAAGAGGAAGGAACTCTTAAAAAAATACGCCATTGCGGGGGATCGAACGCGGGTCACCCGCATAACAGGCGGGAATACTTACCACTATACTCCAACGACTAACTGATAATTTTAACATATATATTATATATTTTAAATTTTTTAAGACTTTCTGCTACTATAATTTGTTCTATTCTTGGGCATCATGCAGTGGAGAAGACATGAGCCCAAAAGAAGGCATAGCTTGAGAGAAATAGGAAGATTTCATTCAAGGAATCAACATCATANGCTTAAGTTAGAAGGGAAGATTTGATTACACTCCCCCATTACTGTTTGTATTCATATTTTTAACTTTATACAGTCTATAACATACTGATAGCAGTATGTAGCTAACTCATCAGGATTCATCCTCTCAACATCTTTGGCCGACTAACACTACTATCTAACACTCAGGCGCTTTCGATGTTTCCCGTTCCATAGGGTCCTTAAACTTAGCTTTCTTACTTAGCTCTTCAAAAGAGTCGACAACGTTTTGCAGCCTTGCAACAAATTCAATTAACAGGGAAGTAAATGTAGCTAACGACAATGCGCTCGCATTTTCGTATGTTTTCGATTCTTCTGCGTGGATTACTCCATTTGGTTTGTTTGAAACCTGTGCTGGCCATGACCCCAGTTTCTTGAACATTTTGTTCGTGGGGGGAAATGCAGCAGCTTGTACAGAGTTGATGTCTGATGGCCTAGGGTCATTCCAAGTTTTAGGGACTGGGAAGGCCCTTAGATCAAGCACAGCTTCACTGAGGGACCTGTATTCATGAAACCTTGTTTCCTCATCGTCCATGTTCAGCAATTCTTGGGACCGTCCTACGTTGTCGTCATGATGATTCCCAATTTCCCAGCTCTCTGAGTTCACAAGAAGATAGGATTTTGCATCGATCTTCTTTTGCAGCTCTTCTGCAGCATCATGTACTTCAGAGAGTATGGCTGCGCAATCTAATGTCTCCATCTTCTTTAACTTGTTTCCAAGCTCGTGCAAGACTTTAGCGCCTTCGTAGCTTACCCTCCGGAGCTCGTTTCTGAATACGTGTCGTCTTTCCGCTGGAGCCTGCACATCCAATACCAATGGAGGGGAAAATAAAACTATAGTACACAGCTATTGTTAATACAAAACAAATGAAACTTCTGAAAAACAGAACTTTTCAATTACAAATTTGATAACTTCCCAAATGAACAGATTAGCAAAGATTCAGATCATTTAGTACGTTTATGAATAGATATTGACAATGACTCAATGTGAATGTGAAGTTCGAGCATCAAAGCCAAAGTACCTGTATTTCTGATAGTATAGATCCATGCAATCCCATGATAGCAAAAGCACAATGCCTCAATGCACCAGCTACTTCAACATAGCTTTTCCATGGATATTTAAGCATTTTGTACCGACCGTGTGGCGGTTCCCAGATTGCAAATCCCATCTGTATTTGTGTTTGTTCTTATTTTTCTTGAAGGTGAAATAAAAAAAACCAGCATAATGTCCATGAAACTCACCAGAGACTCCTCTTGACTCATAGATTCCATAGCTGACCTGTAGCCTTTGTACAAAGGATCATCAGAGGCTTGGTAGGTAAGGATTTTCGAAGGTATTCGCTCGTACTCGACACAATTAAGGTAGCTATCAACACATCCTAAATGAAGGGAAAGTAGCTAAGCAGAAACATTCGCAAGAGATTTGATATCGTAAGTAAATTTAAGTAATGCAAGCAGCTAACCAACCTTCTAAGGATGCTGCAACGCCTGCAAAGTTTTTCACTACAAGATTGTGTAGATCCTCGCCAGCCCAAATGGGGTAAATGCATATGTTTACAACCAAACACACTCCAGCGCCAAGCGCAATGAGCAAGAATCTTGTGATGGCTGTATGGATAAAATCTCTAGTCCTATATCCCGACACCATTATGAAACAATACGTTAACAAGAAGACCCGAAATCCATATTCATAAGGCTTCATTGTGGGATATAGCTTAGCATAAGTAGCAAAGAATCCTGCAAACATCATAAAGCCACCAAATGAGAGATTGAAGCATAAACTATATTCATCATATTGTCTACTTTCAGCACAAGCTCTCATAGATTTACTTTTGGTTTTTCCAAAAGTCCTCGTACCAATGGAGATGTATTCCTTACTTATAAACCTGTGAAATTCCACATTAGTTGGGGAGGAGAACGAAACACCTTTTATAAAGGTGTGGAAATCTTCCCTAGTAGAGCTTTTTAAAAATCTTGAGGGAAGCCTGAAAGGTAAAGCTCAAAAAGGACAATATCTGCTAGGAGTGGGTTTGAGCCGTTACAAATGATAACAGAGCCAGACACCGGGCGATGTGTCAACGAGGAGGTTGTTCCCCCGAAGGGGAGTAGACATGAGGCAATGTGCCAGTAAGGATGCTAGGCCCCGAAGGGAGGTAGGGTCCCACAACACCGGGCAATGTGCTAGCGAGGAGGTTGTTCCCCCAAAGGGAGTAGACACGAGGCAGTGTGCCAGTGTAAGGATGTTGGGCCCCGAAAGGGTGGATTTGGTGGAGGTCCCACATCGATTGGAGAAAGGAACAAGTGCTAGTGAGTACGCTAGGCCTTGATGGGAGGTCGATTGTGAGATCCCACGATCCCACATTAGTTAGAGAGGAAACAAAACACCCTTAATAAGGATGTGGAAACCTTTCCCTAACGACCTTCCCTAGCAGTGGTTGTGGCCATTACATTACAAAACCCATGATCTAGTGGAAGTAAAACTTCTCTCCCAACAATCATGATATCAATTATTAGAAAAACAGACCTGTGATGAAGATACTGATAGCAACCACAAGCTCTTCCCACTCTCCAGCAAGAACTGATAATCCAGCCATTCCCAATGCAAGGCCTGCAGCTGAAAGCGTGCCCAATCCACGGTTCAATCCTTTGCTTAGCGTTGCTCCTGCAGACAGAATCGTCATTTTGTTCCAATAAGCAAACAGATTGTGGCCGAAGAGCGCAAAGAACTACGTTTAGAGTACTCAAAACAGAATCAAATTCAGAGCATGAGATAGAACAAGAGGGAATAAATCAATTAATTTAAACTAAACAAAGAACGCCAACGACATAAATCATTCAAAGAAAATTCAGAGTACCAATGCTAAATTCAAAGACGACGACGACAGTAAGAATGGCCCAGACGGAGTAGCGGCTGAGCTCCTCAACGGGCTGCTTGAAGAAGATCAACAAAGAAATAAGCGTGAGAGCAAGAGCCATCTTGGCAGAGAAAACAATCTTCCTCGGGTCGGACACGCCCATCTGCCAAGATTTGCAAAGAACATCCTGAACGGAGTTCCATAGATTAGAGATTCTATACGGAACGGAGCGAAAGGAGGAGCAAAAGGAAGGATTGTCCTGGAGAGTTCCATAGATTAGGTCAGGGAATTCCTTGGCCGAAAGAAGTCGCTCCCTCTTCTCGGCGAAACTCTGCTTGAATGAACCATATTTGGCGGCCATGATTGCTAATCAAAGCTTTTGAAACGACACAGAAATGAGAACTCAAATAGCGGAGTAAAGGTGGAAAGCGGTGATTCCCAGAAAAAGGGGGAGAGAAAAAAAAAAAAAAAATTGGAATTTATAGTTGTGGGCTCAGCAGCTCCAAATTATTCTTTTAATTTAAAAAATACTTTACACCTTCCCAAATTTGTATTACCATAATTTTCTTGACATATTATAAATTTTTTTAAATTAATTTATCTATTAAGTTACAATTTAAATTTTCTACATAGACAAAAAAATTGAATAAAAAATTCACTTTTTAAAATTTCTAAACCGTCATAATAAATTTAGTTTTGCAATTTCGAAACTATCCTAATATCAATTTTTAATTTTATATTTAATAAGTTTGAAATTTTTAATTTTTTAAAATTAATGGATGTATTAAATATAAATTTAAATATTTTCAAATTTTTTATAATAGATTATGATTTTTAAGAAATTTCAACATTATTATTTTGAACTAGTTTATTATTATTATCATCATCAAAATTTACTTAGTGATGAGCTATAAGACTCAATTTAATATTTACCTAGAAAAAGATAAACTAGTTTTAAAAAAATAATTACTAATATGGGTAGTTTAAAAAAAAAAGTTTATAATATATTTGCCTAATAAATGAAATGTCTAATTGCCTCATTTATTAGAAGTAAAAAGTGTTTTATCATATTATTTAATATTTATATCTTTTAATAGTGTACTTGAATATTAAATAATGGCAAGTGTGTGGTCAAATGACGTGTCTCTATTTTCTTTTTTAATTATATTTTATATTTAATAAATTCATAAATATATATATATATATATATATATATATATTTATCTAATATCACGTTGATAATATGGCACTCTCTCACAAGTATTGAGGGAGGGAAGAACAAGGAGTGTGTGGAATGGCACACAGGCTGCATGGTTCAACTCACTTAAACAGTGTCCATCCCTCTATTTCTATAGAGTCAAAATCTGTATTGTCTCTGCACCATGGCATCTCTTCCATATCTCCCATGCCTAACCCTGCTCTTACTCCTGCACGTTACTCTACCGATTGCCGTTTCACAAGATCCGACCCCCTCGAGCCCTACCATAGCTCAATGCACCACGAGTCTTCTTCAATTGGCATCGTGTGCGCCTTTCGTGCAAGGTATGGCGTCGACACCACCAATGACATGCTGTGGAAACCTGAAACAACTCTACACCAGTGTCCCCAGCTGCCTTTGCCTCTTGCTGAATGGCACTACCTTGAGTTCTTTCCCTATCAACACTACTAGAGCTACCCAGCTGCCTGATCTTTGCAGCCTTCAAGTTAACATCTCTGCATGTTCAGGTATCACTATAATCCTGTCATCCTAAAGCCTCTTTAAGTATATTCTTCTACTTCGTTCTAACATTTATAATTCTCTGAATGGTCATTTGAAGCTCTCCTTGAGCCACCAAGTCCTCCCAGCTCTCATGTTTCTCCTAGAGTAAACACCAACTCCACCATTACCAATGCTACGGTTCTAGGTATAGTTTTTGGTTCAGCTCTACTACAAGCACGACATGTTATACAATCTGACACTACTTTTATGAATTTCAGCTACTCCAGTGGGTCAACCAACGCCAAAACCTAGCATGGTGGGGTTAGGATTGGGCAGCATCAGTGCTAGTTTCAAGCCAAGGGCGGGAATTCAGCTCACAGTAGCGATTGCTATGAAGACTTTTCTGTTTCTTGTAGTTCTTCATTGAAACCAATTATCTAAAATCTCTTTCAACATTATATGCTCTTCTTTATTAGATTTCCAGTAGGTTGTTTTGGTTCAATAACGTTGTTTCTTTAGCTTTTAACATTTGCAGACCAATACCCTGTTTTCAGATATGTCTTGTTCCTTTGTCTCCCTAATACAGTCAGCCCAAGGAGGAGAGAAATCTAAGGAAACAACATTAAAAGGCCATAGCAGATAGACAGAATGAAGTAAATCAGAAAGACCCAAAAGAAAAACAAGATGCTGACAAGAAAACTAACACATGCAGAATCAAAATCTTTACTAGATATAATAGAATAAGGTTTTCATAACATACCTAGAAAACTTATGGCATTACAAATTCACAAAGTATTCTTTGTCTCCTTTTCACTTCTTTAACTGCTTACGAGGATGATAATGGATTCAAGATGTGTGGTCTGTTTTTGATATCGAATTATCAAGATCATTCCAAACTAGGAGCCACCTCTGTTGGATTAGATTCAAAGACATCTGGGTTTGATGCCTCGGGTTCTTCTAATATCTCTTGAGTTTGAACTGATTCTTTGTATGCAGGCGTGTCCTTGAAATCAGTGGCTCCTTCGTTGTATGTGGTGACAGCAATCCCACATGCAATGACCTATTGTAATGATGAATGAATTAGTGAATCCATTTGCGAAAGGATAACAGAACATGAGCTATCTATTTTATCCTTTTCTAGAAAAACTACTCAAAAGAAAACGGTTATGTCGACTAGTTTATAAATAAATAATACTCTCTCCATGTTGGAGTGAGGCCTTTTGGGGAAGCCTAAACAAAACCATGAGAGTTTATGTTCTAAATGGACAATATCATATCATTGTAGAGAGTCGTGTTCATCAAACATATATCATGATTCTCTGATCTATTCTGTTCTTGTTATGTTGAAGAAAAAGCTGAGTTGCTGGTTAATTTAGTGTTTGGGCCTCGCTTATCTCAAATCTCATCTGTCAATTACAGAAGCAACTAGATTTCTGGAACTAAGTTATTAATCTGAATCTTTTGCTGAATGCTATCTAGGGTTAGAACAGACAACAGAATCAATCAAATAATTATAGGACATAATTGGCGAAATTAAAGGTAGGGAAAAATCGAACCGCGAAAGCGATGCCAAAGGCCCACAAGTACTCGAGGAAGAAGCCGAGGGGATCCCACTGCTGACCCTCCCAGAAATCAGGCTGGAGCCCAGGCAATTCCGGCAAATTCTCATCCACATCAAACGCTACACCGGCATTTTCAGCAATTTCGGCCATCCGATTTCGTTCTTCTTCTTCTTGTTCTTCCTGTTCCTTGGTTGACGTCGAGCTCCTCCGGTTCTTACTGTCGATTCGGCCAATTCTGAAGGAAGATTTCTTTGAATGAACGACATGGAGGGTGCGGGCTTCTTTAGACGGCGAAAAGAGCGCGTTGCGACGGAAAAGGAATTGGTTAGAAGGAGTCCTGGTAGAGGTTCTATAGAGAATTCCCCCGCCGGTGCCACAAGTGGCGCCGCCATTGGTTATGGTCAGAGCCATTTGAGTGGAGGAGAGAGAGCTCTGAACACCCAGAAAAACGGAGAGGAGGATTGTGCGGATAAGGAGATAGAGGGGAAATTTTTTAAAATATAACATCATTTTTAATTTATATACTTCTAGGACATTTGGGAGGCCAAAAGACTTTATTACCCCTTTTAAATAATTTCCTCCAAATTTAAAAACTTATAAATAAGAAAAATCGAAAATACATCATTTTTAGTTTCCGAACCAACCTGATTCAATTTTTTTTATTAAAGAAAATTTTGACGAATTCGATTTGGTTCAGTTCACCTAGTCAATTTGGTTTTTCTTACAAAAGGCAAATATTCAAAGACAAACACCGAAAATATTTGAAAAATGGGAATATGGGATATGCTTTGCACATTATTTTCTGATATACTTTGAAATATTTCAACTCATTTGGAACATTTGGTAGCTATTTAGTCATTCCAACTTGTGTTCTAATAATTAGTAATAAAAACGAAGCATTAACAAAACCGATCGAGTTTTATCAAAACACTCTGTCGAGGTATGTGATTCCGTCTTGCGGCATACTACAGTTGAAGAACAGTTGAAGAGGAGATCGAGCTAGCACCCAAATTTTGCTCTTTCTTTTTGTTAGGAGTGTGAAACATAGATGAATTCAAATCATCTCTTCACTATTTTTGTTTCTCTGTTCTGAAAGAAATTCCGTTTTCTTCTTTTCTGCTTTTTCAATTTCTTCGTCTCAAAAAAAATACAATTCGGTTGATAATTATAAACAAGACATGGTCTCCGATCGATACGCCAATTCCGCCGCCACGTCTGTATGATCGAACAATCCACCCAACACCACCACCTCTTCCTCCTCCTCTCGACTCCATGCGTTCTCACTCCTCAAATTCTCAAGCCAACAGTAATTCGGAACACTTTCATCCTCAAGCCCTAAAATTCCTTTCATACCGTCGCTACCTAAAAACTCCGCCGCGAAGTTAACGGCCTCGGTCTCCTCTTTCTCACCGGCCGGCGGAAGCCCTAATTCGTCGTCCGACGCTTCCAGAAGGAATCCAAGTTCGGGCTGAACAGAAGGCGCCGGCACCTGAATTTCCTTCTCGAAGCTTCTAATCACCGAGTCGAGATCTTGAATTTCCGACTCGCGATCTATGTAAGCATCGGAGTCGTCGAGAATCTTCAGCAGGTCATCCTGAGATACGTTTGCCTGAAACGAATCAAGGCCTGAAGAATCGATCGATTTTGCATCCGATGAAACGGAAGCAATCGGCGCATCATCCACATCCAAGTTAGCGGAATCAAGTCGGACGAACTTAGAGTTGGATCTGATAAAATTGAAGAGAGAATCATTGGATTCATCTCGTAGCCGCTTCCTGCTGTCAACGCAGGCTTCCATTAGGAAGAAGAATGGCGCAGCGGAGAGTTAGAGGGAAAGAACTTTGGTTTGGGAATGGGAGAGGAAAACAGAGCTTGCGATCCCAATAGTTGCAGAGTTCGTGACGGAGAAATGGAGGGAAGTCGCGGGCATTAAATAGTGAGGAATTCGTATACTTCAAACGCACTTAGGCGCGTACAAATCCTTATCGCCTCGCTCCACGTCATTCTATATAAAAATAAATAATTTTAATTTTTGATGTAGAAAAACTCTACTAAAAAAACTAACCCCCGTTTAAATCGAGTATAAAGATATTAAAAGAAAATAAATAAATTTAAAATTAATAAACCATCATCAAATAATTATAATTAAATTTAAACGGAGTATTTAAAGTCAGCTCCGAAATATGAGGTGGGCATGAAATTCATGACTTCTGAATCAATACCGGACCCACACATACGTATTTGCCACGTCATCCCACAAAAGAGTATCAGACGCGTGGCATGTGCAAGGCGCCTTCGTTGGTCTTTTGTTGTCGTGGACACGTCTGCGGAAGACACGTACGCACTTACCAAGTGATTGGATGTGTGAATCGTCAATTTTAGTACTTAAAATTTCCACATCAGCTCCAGATATTTTCATGAAAGGTTTAAAAAGCCTATTGATTTCAAAAAATTTAATTTAATTCAACCACTCATGATTTTCTAAAGAGTTTTCATTTACTAAATTTATTTATTAGTTTATAAATTTTAAATCAATCTTAGCTGAACTTAATTGTTTGTATTTTTGCTTACAAAATATTTTAAAATTTTATGATTTAAACAAAGATAATGATAAAACTTTTAAAAATTTGGATACATTTAAAATACTATTAAAATTTTAAATATATTTTCGGTATTATTTTTCTTTAAGTATTTTAAAAATAGTACAATAAACAGAAGGAAACGACACAGTATAGGGGAAGGATGGGCCCACAGAAACATTAAGGCATAGCAAACATCACATGGGTGGGACCCAGTAAGGTATGTGGTGGGGTCCATTACACTCTCGTCCACTTGATCTTCTCGATTCGCGTGGGGCCCTTCCAATTCTCTACCGCCGGTTACATGCTACAAATACTGTACCACAACTTTTCTTTTTCATTTTCAAAATAATTAATTTTGAATATTATGGTTGTGTTGTGACGTAATAATTTAGACGGTAACCAATTATTTTATGATCCACTTCCCACCCAGCTTTTCGGTTGCCGGTACCCTATTATT
Source organism: Cucurbita maxima (assembly GCF_002738345.1). Classification (NCBI taxonomy): domain Eukaryota; kingdom Viridiplantae; phylum Streptophyta; class Magnoliopsida; order Cucurbitales; family Cucurbitaceae; genus Cucurbita; species Cucurbita maxima. Next base: position 5,268,506 of record NW_019272026.1, read on the forward strand.
ATTTTCTCACCTTCCTTTATAATTCTAAATATATTTTAATTTTCCTTCATTTCTTTCAAATTTGTTTCCACCACATATATATATATAACAAATTTTCTATTTATTCGTGAGATTCTCACCTTCGTTCCTCTCTTCTCGAGAATTTGTAAATTCCTTACCAATATACGAACAACAATCTCTCGAGCACCAATTTAGATTCGGCCTTATTGAAAAAATAAAACGGAGTATCTAACAATGTATCTATCTTCACAGACTAAGAATGATGAGACTGTCTCTTTCATTTTGAGGTGATGGCCATTTTAATTAATTTATGATATTTTAGTTGACCTATTTACACCAATAATATGTTTCGAATAGGAAATAATAACACTGAGGCCCACTGTCCACTATCGAGTTGGATTTCAATTTTAAATAATATTTTTATTTATGTCATTTAACATTTTTAAGGTATCGAATTCTTATAAGTTTCGAACTTAAAAACGTCGTATATTCGAATCTTTCACGTTTTCGTGGGTTAAAAAATGATATATAAAAAATTGGCGATTTGACACGAACCACAAAATGAGAATCATGGCATGTTTGTTTTGAAAGGCCAAAAGCATTTTACTTTTCTTGTAAATGCCTATTGTGTCCTCCTAGTCTTAACCCCAACCACTATAGCATGGACGGCAAAAACCATATACATATATATATAAAGTTATAAAGGTAAAGGGTAAAAAAGTAAATTTGAGACCGAAACGAACATTGAAACTAATTCATAGGTTTAAGAACCGACATCGAAGCAGGTTGTAATTATTCTCGTGGAAGATTTGATATAAAGTGAAATTAAAGTAATTTAAATAACAAAAATTACATTTTTAGTGTAGGAATATTGATTTAGGTTGCATTTTTATTTTGGGTGAGTTTTGAAAATCAATAATTTTATAAGTAAAATTAGATGTCACATCAGACATAAAAATAAATTTGGGCCCATTGTGTTCTAAGCCCATCTTTCCATTCTCTCTAAATTTCTCCATCTAAATTTACTAAATAAATAATTTCATTTAACTTAATTTTATTTCAATCACGCTATTACTTTTTCTCTTAAAAAGAAAAATAAATAACATCAATCATATTTCAAATCATGTGTTTTCAATTTTACTGTGGAGATTTAATCTTCTCATCCGTAAGTTGATCATAGTTCAAACGATTTCTTGAGTCAATTAATCTTATGATCTGCAAGCAGATCATGATTCGACCAATTTCTTGAATCAATTGAATCTTTTGAACTATAAGTTAGATCATGATTCAAATAGTTTTCGAAGAATGATGAGACGACGGCGGTGGTGGTGGATCGGGTTTCTTATCGTTATGTGAAGTCATCGTAAGGTGTATATGTATGTATATATATATATATATATTATTATAATATTGGNAATATTTTTACAATCCTAGGAAACGAATTAAAGCGAAAATTGAATTAAACTTGAAAGCGTTGTCTATTTATGAGATCTCGATCACCGCCGATCGTTCCGATCTTGTCAGAAAATCTCGATCACCGGCCCTCGCTCTCAACCGCCACCGCTATATTCAAATCCAACCGCAACCCATTTTCCGCCACCACTTCCTTCCCCTTCCCACCCTGTTTCATCCGCGCCACATCGGTCTCCGCCTCTGCTCTCTTCACTCCCTTCTTTTCCTCCTCCTTCTCTTCCCGATCCGCCGCCGCAACAGCCACCTCCCTTAAACTCTTCGTCAACATCCCCTTTTCCACTCCAAAATATTCCGCCGCTCGCTTCATCCGCCGCAGTATCGAATAGAACTCCTCCACCTCCTCGTCGGTCGGCTCCTTCTCCGCCGCCGCCGCCACCACCGCCGTCGTCTCATCATTCTTGGTTTTCTTTTCACAGAATTTTCCGTCGTTCTCCGACTGGCACTTTCTCTTTTCCCTTACCATTTTGAAATTTTTCCTCGTCGGAAGAAGAAAAGAAGAATGAATTCGTGTTTGGAGGAAGGGGGGAGGGAGGTGGTATTTTAATGTCGAATATAAAGAGTTACGAGCAAATAAATAAATAAATAAAATAAAATAAAATAAAAAAGAGGAAAATAAAAAAGGGGAAATGATTCTTGGAGAAAATTTTGAAACCCGAAGAGCGGTGCTTTTTGGTAAAGCGTGTTAGTGCATGCAAAAAAAAAAAAACCTGGTCTCCGACTGAAAGTTGACTTTTTTTTCTAAGCATTTCAAATATTTATTAATTAAAAAATGTATATTAACGTGATAAATAATGTTTAAGATCTTAATTTTCTCTATACTTATTAAGTCAATTTTAATATTTAATTTAAATGATAAATATACATTTGAAAGGTAGTGGTAAGATTACTATTATTATTATTTAAAGTTTAAATGAAACAAACCCTAAATTGGATGAATAATTTGAATCGATGATCTTAGGCCGTTGGATTTAGGGACTTCGCATATAGTGACGTCATAGGGATGCAAGTATCTGACGTCATTGGCAGAAAAGGAGGTGTCAGACCCTATCACGGATAAAGTGTGAAAATAAAACTTCCGTAACTTTTTTTTTTTTTTTTTTTTTTAATTTATATATTTTATTATAGTTTATAGCTTTTTAATATAATTATTTACATGACAAAGAATCCGGTTCAAGATGATAATATATAATTTATTTAGTTAGAAATAAAAGGTGGGGGTTAATAATTTTTCCATGTTCAGAAACAGACAAATTAGGCTGACTTGGGACAGTGAGTCAGCTTTTTCTATTGTTTTGGAAAATAAAATATGAAGACCAAATGTGTTATATTTGGGAGCACATTGTATTATACTATTTTATTTATGGGTTCCAAAAAAAAAAAAACAAAAAAATCTATTATACATAAAATTTAATTTAATTTTTTTTTGTTAATTTTAAAAATTTTAAATATATCATTGACTTTTAACACAGTAAAAAGGCTAAATGGATGGATGTTATCAATAGTTAAAACCAAGTTCCTTTCAACATAACAAATCCAAGGAGTTACAGGACAATTTTTCAATAACTAATCTGTACCTATGACTTTACTTGGAAGGTTCGACGCAGTTTCTTAAAGGATTGATATGCTATTTCCCCAGAATAATACAAGTAATTAGTCAAAAAATACAAAAAGGAAAGGGAGAAGAAACAACCTCCATTCGACCAAAATTAAGGAGATGCTTCAAGCTGGTGCGGCTAATTAGTCAAGTCACATTGTCTTCGTCATCAAAAGCCAGTTCGCACACAAGAGCAAGATGATCACTGCCCCATTTCTGCATTGATAACATAACATAACATAAACTTTGATAGAGAAAACAAAAAAAAAACAAAAATGATAAGATGAATGATCCTATTTTTTAAAAAAGGAAAGGAGATTTTGTATTAAACAATGAGGATTCCTGTTCTTGGTCGTGTCTATCAACAGATTTGATGTATTTGAGGGGATAAGACCAAAGGAAGTCCTTAATTCTTTTTGGGGTTTTGCCTCCAAATTCTCTCCATCAGATTCTTAGGGATGGATGATTTTATGACTCTTAAGTCACAGTACAAGGAAATTTTGAAGCGAAAATAGCCAATAGCCAAAAGCCAGAACTATTCTGAAGAATAGACAGAACAATAAAGAGCCTGTCTAATGAAATCTTCCCTATCAGGAGAGTATCAATGATTTGAGTAAAAGCCTGACCCAATTAATCTCCTAATCTAAGATTCTACCCACACCCAGCTCTACAATGTAACAAGTTGTCTTACATCTCGGCCGTGGTCCTATAAAAGTATTGGTTAACTCGTTGATCTCTCAAAGGTTTTATAAAAATTGGAGAAAAAGATGAGAAAAATAGGTAGAAATTTGAAAACTCTAATAATGGTAATACAATTATTCATAAGTATCTCAAAGGTTTTATACAATTGCTGGTTATATTTCATTAATACCTCATTAGGAAGTCCTCCAGTCCTTTTTAATGCATCAATAGGCAATGTTTCCAGAACCCTAACAGGGGCAAGTTTTTCTGAGTGCCTGCAATAATAATCAAAGCAAGTAACTAAAGTTCTTAAGGCCAAAGCATGACAAAAATTGCTTTCAACAGTAAAATCTGATACCATATATAATCGACAGTTCCCATAAAGTTGGAGTGGAATGAAGTTACTAAAGGTTCTCCATTAGCATCTCTTGTTTTACAACTTCCCTGAAAAATTTAACCGACTTGGATGAGAGAAAGCAAACGAAACTAAATAGCAGCAAATAGCTCTGCCCTCTATTTCAAAAACGATATAAAGTTAATATCATGAGTTGAAAGCACAAAAACAAATCTTAAATAGTACCTTTTATTGTTACATATAAATCATATGATACTACGTATACATTTTTGTGACAAAAGGGAAAAACTTAAAATAAATATTAAAAACAGCGCCGCCCTCTGTTTTCATATAAAAAACCTAAAGTTAGATTATTTTTATTTCACACTTCAAAATATTAGATTTCTTTGCAGCCAAAGCATCTTACTTTATTACAAAGCTTGACAGAAGTAACCGTCCACTTATTTAACCCATCTTTATACTTTTGACTTTTCAGCCTTTACTTATTCCTCATAAGTTCCTTTCACACATAAAGCAGTCTCCGTACCCTACCATTTACAGTAACTGAAACAAATTTCCAAAGAATTTGTTACCTCCATGGCAGTGCAGTTTCGTTTGTATAACTTCTTTCAAATTTCTTTGGGGTGATTCTTTTTTTAATATTTAATTTGGATTCATCTCTGATCAATGGCATTAACTCTTTCTTTGAAAAGTCTAAACTTCCTTCTTAAGTTACTACATTCCATGTTTACATTGGTGAATTGCTTTTAAAACGTACAAGTCAATAACACTCATTCAAACACAATGCTAGTCAATCACCTCATTCTCCATTTTGACTTGTACCTTATGCACCGAGCTATACTAGATAAATAATGAGAAATTAAGAAGATTAAACATCTTACAGGAACCCCATAGTATGCACTGGAAAGCTTCAAATGGTGCTGAAGACAGGTAACGTTCTCCATACCAGATGCGATCCTTATTTCCTCACCACTCCATCTGAAGGACCTTGAGGCTAAAACATTGGACCTAGCAAACAAATGAAATAATACATAAATGGAAAGCTACAAATTAATCTCTACTCATATCTGCAACATGGTCTACCTTTTTTAAACACTTCATCTATCCTCTACAATTAAGAGTAAAACATAATTTATGATGTCAATACCATGCATGCTGTTCTGCTCCTAACAGTATGGGCGTTGTGTAGTACTTAAAACATGCAACGCTCAGTAGCATACTTACAGTAGATAGAAGTATCAGCTATAATTGATTGAGAAATTAGATTTCAAATAATTAAAAAATAAAAAAAGAACAAGAACAAGAAGGAACATATTGTATTGAAGTTTAGTCATACCATTTTGTACCCTCACTACAAAATCTGAAGGCTCCACGTGATGATGAAAAATCAAGCTGCCCTGAAATCTTTCTGCGGTCATGCAGTTGTATATCCAGCTGCTCAACCACCAAAAGAACTTGAAATGAAATTCCAACCATGGAAACACACCAAAGAGGAATTCAAGAAAATCATGTTCAACCATCCAAAAAAAGACAATAGATCATAAAAAATTACAAAGTAAAAGTGAACTGACCTCTGATGAAGCCAAAAACTGATATATTGCACTCTGATCATTGAAAAAATGAAAGACACAAGACAAGATCAATGGCTAAAATGGTTGAAATTGCTACCAAGTATAGTCGGGTGAATATGTTTGTTGTTGTGGTAGAAGAATCCTCTCCAGTGAAAGAGAATTACCCTTGGTATGCTATTCAGATCCCCGGCCATAATAACAGGTATGTTTCCCCATCTTTGTGAGAGGCTATGAGCTTTTTCAAGAAACAGTCTGACCTATACGAGCATTATGTAATAAAATTAGTGCACTGAAATGCCTAACATTTTTTTCTTAAAGGACAATTCAAATAGATGATAAAAAATATTTTCTAACTACCTAACCATACCGGAAAAAAGAAAAAGGAAAAAGGAAAAAAGAAAAGAAAAGAGAGAGGGAAATAGCCAGGAGATTGCAACTAATGCTAAGCTGATATGCAAGAAGATTCAGACCGAAACATAGTTGGCGCAAATCACATAAAATTATTAACCATGCAACAAAAACTACAAACATTCAATGATTACAGTAGTCGATACCTGCCCGAGCTTAATGTCTCCTCGATTTGGGTTGAAAAGAACGTGTATGTTCCCAATCACAAAGCTTCGACTACAGTTCATAAACACATGCACAGAAGTTAAAGAAAGAACAAGTAGCGAGACTAAGATTATTATAATCAACAGCTTTTATCAAATATTATATCATTTCTAAACATGAAATACATGCAGAGGCCGTGAAAACAATATCTCAAGAAAATATTCCTCAAGATAATTTTTTTTATGTAAATTCAAAAAGCAAGAAAACGTTGCATGTAATTTTTTTTTACTAAATCCATGAAATTTGTTTCTCATTTTCAAAAAAGAGATCAACGAAGAAATTTGACTCATATCATACAAGGTAAAAACAAAATTACATAAATGCAGAATGTACCTTGTTTTGGACCTTGATTTAGATTTATTCATCTGTACAATTTAAGGAGTAATCGAAAATGTAAAACGTTCTAAAAATCCATAGATTGATAATAAATCATCAATTTGAAGTACATATGATGATCTTCATTATCAAGGAAATATGCCTAACATACAAATAAAAGATAAAAAATAAAAGGCAGCACTATTCTTCATGACTTGCAGTTGAAGGTAGCAGCAAATTAAGAAGAAATTGAAACTGAACATCTACTAAATTTACAAGAATGAAAAATACATTTGAAAATCTATCTACCCAACCAATTAAAGAAGTTATGACCTTACTTGAATGGGATCTATTCTATAAGTTGTACAAGTACGTCCTTGTGTTCTAAGGAGACCAACCTTCCCAAAATATTTTCCCCTCCCCATAAAAAAAAAAAAAAAAAAAAAAAAAAAAAAAAAAAAAAAAAAAAAAAAAAAAAAACCTCCTAACCATTCAAAGCATCCTATGATTTAAATGAATGATGGAAAATTTTGTACACAATTAACAGAATTAATACATGAAAACAATTGAAGTTATTAGTTTAGCACGGTAACTTCCCAAAAGAATAATAAATATAGCAGAATGATATAAATGAATTCTTTTATACCTTAAAAACACATAGTTTCCCAAAAGAATAATAAATATAGCAGAATGATATAAATGAATTCCTTTATACCTTGAAAACACATAGTTGAGCAACATTGTTACGTAGCCCAAAACCCTGGAACTCTATACTTTCTTGATGCAAAAGGGTAAACCTGTGACCAGAAGAAAGGCCTGTAAATGTGCTGAATCACTATTCACAGAGATACGGATAGTTAGGGGCAGCCTAATAGAGAAAGAAAAATCTGATTTGCGACAAATCTAACTGTCCAGTATGCTTATAATAGGAAAAATTTTCAATTCTGACATTACAAGCCCAATCAACATCTCTCATACATATCAACAGAGTTACAAGGTACTGAGTCAGTTAAAAAATTCAGGAGCTCATTCATCTATTCTGTGATCTTATAAATCAGCTACTACAATTCAAAGATACCAGGAAGGATGAGAGACCTTACAGTTTTTCGATCCAAAATAAAGCACACCCATCATTTGCTTCACCAGTTCTAGCCTATAAAAGATCGCCACTAAGTTTTCTTGATGCAGTACAAATTATCCATAAGTATTCTATTGACAACTGACTTAACACAAAATATATCTCAAACACACCTTGTAAACACCTTTGTAGCCATAATTTTGGAAAAGTTCATCCAAATCATTAAAACGGTCAACCTCCTGCAGATATATAGTTCCATTTGCATGAGTAAGAAATTATTCTTAGCACCTACGAAATATCATGGTTAAAAGAGCCTTGATAAACAATACGACCTCAAAAACAAGGGAGCATGAACAATTATTATTTAGTTACTGCACGAATAAGAACGGGACACTAAATGTCCCTCACCATTAACAGCAACTTGACCCTTCCTAATTTCTCATGTTTTCTATTTGATGCATAAAGTATTGCCCCTAAATTGGTAAGCAGGCTCACGCTGTATTGATTTGTATTTTATGCCTTCAGAGCCCCAGAAAACCAAGAGTAAACCTTAGAAGCCTTTAATATAATAGGTCCTTAGCTTGCCAAGTCTCTAAATTTTGATATCTAGTTTTGCTTTAACTACAACAAAAGCTTATACCTCAGAAATTTTGCAATTTGAATCTAGTAGGAAAAGTATTATGAAATGTACGAATAAGAACGAAAGTTGTAAGGCTGTATTTTATTAGTGTAGGCATAAACAAAATCTATTTCTTATTAGATTACGTTTCTCATATTTCCCATTTCTATGAGCAACTACTATAGTTGCAGAACCACAAAAGACATCAAAGGGTAACTAAACATCATTTAAATTGTACAATGACATCAAGCTATGGAATTTTAATGAGCAAAGATATAACTGTGCGTCTGTGCCCCTTAAATGAAATTAAGGAACACGTGAGAAGGACAGGAAATGAGGGTTGACCGGTTTTAGAAGGGAAGGGTCTAACAAATTACCTGCAAGCATAAGATGCCTGCATTGTAAAATTTAATTGCATTGCATATAAGCTCTTTCCGGAAACTCCAATCCATGAATTTGGAAGGCACTCTATGATACAAATCTGGATGCTTCGATGCATTTTCCACTCCTAGTATATTATATGAAGCAACCATAATCTTATCTGAAATAAAGGCAATATATTGTTAGGTATGCAAAGGTAAAAACGGCAAAGTACGCAATGGCAATACCCGCACAAATGGAAATACCACTTACTGCCATCCTATGTTCATTATTGTTATTTTTCTCCCTTTTCCTTCAGGTCTTTAACGGGAAATGGGGTGCGAAGAATGTTACTATCAAGTGCCTTTTGAAAGTCCTCCAAAAGAAAGGGGGAAAAAAACTAACCATCTTGATGGTGAGAAGGTTTCTGGATTTCAAGGCCTGTCAACTAAGGAAAGGAACCAGAATCTAAACTCCAAACTAATTCCAAGTTTCTCTAGGGTAATAAAAAAAAACATTGGCCTAGGTTAAGTAGCAGCTCTCAAAATATTTACCAAGACCGCAGGACATCAAAAGCAGATAGCATTTGGAATGCCCTAATTCTTCCTATTAATGTATTCGAATCTCATGAGCCGGATAAAGGTAAGACTCAAGGCATGAAACTATCCCAAAAATTAAGCATGGGAGGATAAATTGGCTTCAACAATGAGCATAGAACATGAGGTCCTCTAACTATATTCCTGTACAACATTCTGGCATAATAGTTATCGTCAAGCAAGAGCCCCATAAGTGGAAGAAACACCAGTCAATTAATTCTAGATTAAACAATAACACCTTCGAAAAATTCTCACAGAACTGATTAGAATCCATCATTACCTATAAATCTTGAGCAATCACGAGTAGAGTACACCCATCGACGATGACCATCCGACTCACTCGACCTCCTCTTCTCGTACTTTCGTGAAGTTCGAGGGGGAGAACGAACTGGCTTGGACCTTTTCGATGAAGGAAGCTTCTGAGGCTCGCTGGATGTTGGAATTGTGGTTTCTGAACTGAATGCAAATCTCCGCCTCTTCTTCCGGCTATCGTTGTTACCGCAGAGTGCCGTGTTCGCCGAGCGTTCGCGCCGATTCTTCCCTGCTTTGGCGCGAACGTCCATGAGAGACTGTTCGTCCAGCCTTTCTTCGATCATTATCCAACGTCACACGGCGATCGTAGTTAGCCTTTGCCCTCGGCTCTGCCTCAGATACACAAACTTTCAAAATTAATTTAAGGTTAAATTACCATTTTAGTCAGCCAACTTTACCCTCCTTTAAAACCAAGAAAGCTAAATATATATATGCATTAAATTTTCTTTACTTCGTTTGAAACGAGAAAAATTTAATAATACAAGTTTTGTAACTCTAAATTTATTACTGATTTATAAGCTAAGAGATTAGTTACACTAGGACTAGAAGAAAAAGAAAAGACGTTGAACGGACTACTGGAGTCTCTTTACGCTGGTCGTGAGCATGTCAAGATCACTACGGCTCTATACGATTGAAAAAGTATGACTGTGACACCTGAAGCTTAATTGAGCCTAAAACATGGATGGTTGGGTTTGGACAACAGTGGGGCGGTTTGGCTTAAGGCCTAGTCAACCATCAATTGATCAAAGTCATATGCTACCTCTTGAACTTTTTTTTAACTTTTTGGTGCATTCAATTGGGTTAAATTTCTTAACTAATATCATTGAGATTCAAATCTCCACTCAGACGAGTTCCTTTCGAAAAACATTCTTGGGTGAACGACAAGAACGAAACTTACACATTAGCCAGAGGGACGAGAGTTGTAAGTTCGAAAACACATTTGATGGCTGAAAATGATTCGGTAATAGCCACAAGGAGGAATGTATGGAGTGAGAAGCAGGCATTTTTGAGGAGAGAAGAAAAAAAAGAAGCAGCACCACAAGAGCTCCCTGAAAGCGCAACAAAACGGGGACCATAATTCACCACACCAACAGGGCCGGCTCAATTATTGATCGCCTCGGTATAAAGACAAGCCATAATTGAGAGAGATTTGTGAAGTTAGTTGGCAGTGCATGGAATCCCCTGCAATGGACACCCCACCAATGAGATTTCAGGGAATAGGATGGCGTTGAAAACTCCAGCCAATCAACGCCCACAGACACCAATTTTGTAGGCCCCAAAAAGCGCAACATCCCCTCGTGACCCTCAGCCCCCACTTCCAAGTTAAAAGCTTTAGTCGATTGTCTACGCCAGTAATTGACAAACCCCACTTGGGCTATGCTGCGAAGCGAGAGGAAGGCAGCGGCGGAGGCTGCGGCGACGATGATGGGAGGGAGGACGGCGCGTGTATGCGATGCTTGTTTATGCAAAAGGGCGCATTGGTTTTGTGCGGCGGACGATGCTTTCCTTTGTCAAGCTTGCGATGTGTCGGTCCATTCAGCTAATCAGCTTGCGAGAAGACACGACCGAATTCGGTTGGAAACGGCGTCGTTGAAGTCCACTCATCAAGGTCAAGCTCAATCTCAACCTCATCTCCCTCCATGGCTTAAGGGCTTTACTCGTAAGGCAAGAACTCCACGACCCAACAAACAAATTTCATCAACAAAAGCTTCCGTTTTTTCTCTTGTTCCTGAGATTAGCAATGATGAAGGGTTCTCAATCGACGACAACGAAGACGAACACCGCCAATTTCATCATCATCATCAACAAGTTCCCGTGTTTGATCCATTATTTGACAACGAAAAATTCTCGCTAACCCACGAATTGGACGATTTTGGAGATGGGTTTTTACCGTCGGAGGTCGATCTTGCGGAATTCGTAGCGGATGTAGAGAGTTTGTTAGTAAGACAAGAACAAGAACAAGAACAAGAACAAGAACAAGAAGAACAATACGATCGAACTACAATAGTTAAGGTCAAAGATGAAGAAGAAGAAGAAGAATTAGTACAAGATTGGAATTTTAAAGGGGAGGAAATTGAAGAGGAAGAGATCAACAAGGTGGAGGATGAAGTGAAAGTGTTTGAGCAAGAACTAAAAGTGAAGAAGAAGATCAAGAAGAAGAACATATTCTTGAGGCTAAATTACGATGCGATTATCACCGCTTGGGACACTCGATCTTCTCCGTATACTACAGGAGATCGGCCTGAATTCGACCTCGATGATTGTTGGGTATAAATTTTTCAACTTTTCTTCTTCAAAATTCATTCAAATACACGAAAACAAAAACGTTTCATAACCCTGTTCGATCCATGCGATCGAGTTTAGGTAACTTTTCGTTCAACCCATAAATTTATAGCAATTGGGTGTACTCAATAACCCTAAATTTGATGAGTGCAGGAGGAGGAATGGGGTGTACATGAGAATGGAGAGAAAGGAGGATGGAGAAACGACGGGGAAAGGGAGGCAAGAGTGTCGAGGTACAGAGAGAAGCGAAGAACACGGCTGTTTTCGAAGAAAATAAGGTACCAAGTGAGGAAGCTCAACGCTGAGAAGAGACCAAGAATGAAAGGTCGGTTTGTCAAGAGAACACCAACACCATCGTGTTAATCTTTTTTGCGGTCTCCATCTGTGGAAGCTTCTTTGCTTTGGTTCCTGCAAATTTTTTGGAAGCTTTGGGTTTTAGGGTATAAGCATGATTGTAACATAATACCACTTTGAAGAAGCTCAGCCATGGAACGAACTTGTTTAGATTACAACTTCCTTTCTCTCTCTTTCTACAACAAGTGAGGGAGTGACAATATTAAGGACCTCCTTTTGTATTTTTATTAATAAACAAAACAAAATTCTTATTTCTTTTTTCATTCTAAGATATAAACATATGAGCCTCCACACTCTCTAACGGAGCTATTCCACCCAATATAATTTTGTAATTATGCCCCTTATGAGTTAAGGAGTAGGTTAACTGTATTACATTTGGTTGAGAAGGTAAATAATGTAATTTTTATGAACGGTTTTAAAAAAAAGACAGAAATTAAATTTTAAAAAATAAAACTTGAGAAAGAAAAGGAAAAAAGCTAAACACGCTAGAAGGAGGGCTTGAACCTCCGACCTTGTGGTTAACAGCCACACGCTCTAACCAACTGAGCTATTCCAGCAGATGCTAATTTTTTAATTTTAATTTTAACTAATTTTTAATACTATAAAACAATACAATAAGGTTATAAAATAGCGCTAGAAGAAGGGTTTGAACCTCCGACCTTGTGGTTAACAACCACAGCAAGTTTGATAATTATATCATAGAAAATATATTTTTCAAAAAATAAAAGATAGGATTAATTTTTTTTAAATCAATATTTTCTCTAATAATAATCTTTCTATTTTTTTTTTGTCCCTTTTCGAAATAGAAGAAATAAAATACAAATCAACACTATAATTTAAATTATGAAAATATGAAGCATAAACATAAATTTAATTTGATATCAATATTTTGAAAACTTCGTTGATTTTCGCGGAGTGAATAATGTATTATTATATTATTAACCATTCATTATCATTATTTCATAAAAGATAATTTTAAAAAAATTTCAAATTTTATGATTATTATTTTAATAAAATTAGAAAGTTGAATAATAAAAAAGTAAAATTTCAAAGTATTGAAAATTAATAAATATGAGAGGGTATTGTGTATAATATAATCTGTGATTCAACATATTTATGATTTTTTAGTAATACAAATTTGCTTTTGTACAATATTTTCAAAATTCTTGAGAGCAAAATCATCTATCTCTCTTTACACGTCAGCATCCGACCGTGCCCAAACCCCAAGGTAAGTTCCAACTCCACGCCACCACCCTGGCCCACCGAAGAAGCCTCCGCGGTCTCCACCGACAAGCACTCGGTATGTTCGCTGCCGCAGACCTTCTCCGGCGACACATGGCCCTCTAGATTGTCCAACTCAAACTTGAAACACCGGGGCTCCGATGAAATCCGGGCCGGTCCATCCACTACGAACTCGGGTAACATAACCGGTTCCTCCTTCGGCTTCGGCTTGCGCTTGAACCTCCGCCGCTTCTTTATCTCACTAAGACCGGAGCCTTGCTTTTTGGACACGTGGCGGATGTCGCAGCCTTTCAAAGGTGGGCCCATGTGGGACGTCGCCATCTCGCAAGAAACCGGCGGAATCGGTACGCCATTTAGAACGGCTTCCACGGCGTCCTGACACAGCTGCCAACTCCCGGACCACAACAATCCGGCCGACCCGAAGATCGGATTGACAATCCGGCCACACGCCTCGAACAGCAAAGATTTAAAAATAGCTGAAGGACCCACAAAACAAAAATCCAGTTATAAGTAATTGAAACAGAGCAATTGAGAGAGATAAGAAATGGGTAAGTAAAATACCAGGGCGGAGATGGTCGGGGCCGGCATTGATGAGGTTAAGGAGGCCAGCTCGGCCGTAGAATTTGGCGAGGAAGAAAGTAGCATTGGCTTGGGATTGAGGGGTTTTGATCCATTGAAGACAGGGTCTGATGGAGCAGCTCTCACTGCAGCCTTTGCGAAGAACTCGGCATCCGTTGCAGCTCATACGCATAGGCGATGGATTGGATTGGATTGGATTGCGAAGAAGAGAAAGAAAGTTGTGTTGTAATGGGGAAGGAAACGAGGGTGGGTTTTGTTTTTGTATTGATGGGCGCTAATGGTTTTCCAGTTTTGGTGATTCTCTGGTTTTGTTACCCATTGGGGAAGTGTTTGTTGACGGCTGCGAGTTCTCATCCAATTCCACTAACTATATTAAAACAAAATGGCTCAGAAAGTGCGTAGAAGGAAAAAAACAAGGGAGGAAAGCTGAGGGCGAGGAAGGAGCGCCCACAGTCTGAGACGAGGACGAGAATTCAGATGCTAAATCCACACGCTTGCTTTTCGTCATCTCGGCGGCGGCTATTCCCAACTTATCTCTATCCGCCTATTTACTTCCAATTTTAAATTTTATTTTATTTCATGTTGGGTCTAATAAATTTTTAAATTTATATTTCGCAAGCTATTAAATATAATTGTTTGTCAGTCAAAGTGGAGCTCGACCCTCTTCATAGTAAAGATGTTTTAATAAAGTGAGGTTCACGACAATATATAATGGGCAAAAATGAATAATCTAAGAAATGCTGACAAGTTTGTTAGGAATAGATTTTCACACATTTATGAGAAATGTTTCATTCTCCCTCATAATTTAACCCGTTAGGGGCCAGCACTCAGTAACAATTCAAGTCCCCAGAAGGAAAAACCTTGGTCCAAGGACTAAACTTCAGCCTCATTAACATTTTGACTAGAACGTTTAAAGATTTGGTTCGACGAGTAAATAGAATTTGGTCTTCTGAAAATAAAACGACAAATTTCATAGAAATTTTAACATGTTAGCTGTGAGATTGAAACCATTCATCAAGAATAAGACGAACAATACCAGAAAAAAGAAGGAAAAGAAAGAGATGAAGCATTACAACGTGTCTGCTTCTTGGTTAATTACACTTGCTGTCTAAACTCAAACTAAAAGACAAGTTTCACATTCAAGGTATTGGGAAATGGTTCCAAATCTGCGGCTCATATTTTATTCCCAGTTACCATCTTTTGAACTCTCAAAAACCATCATCATCCCATTTGCAGTAGAAAAAAATGGCCACCAACCCTCCACCCTCTGTGGCCATATTTTCTAGTCCCTCCTACACCCTCTTTTTATGCAAAATTATGAAAGTGACCCCCCAAATATGTTAATTAATATTGAGAGTGCGAGGGTATAGAAGTAAAGAAAACATGAACAAACAGAAACAAAATTGAGAAAGTTCTCTTCTTTATTTCCTCAGATTAGATCGTCTAAAACATCATTAGTCACCTTAATTACAGAGACATCTCTTTGAGATTTGATGAACAGCAGCAACAACAACAACAAAAGGACTCAGCAACAACATCCATCATGCATTTGATTGACTCTTCTATATACAACTTTACACATTAGTGAAAAGAAAGAAAAAAGACGCATCAGTTTCAACTCAATTCTCCTATCCCAAATCTCCTCCACTTCAAATACCTAGGCTGCCTCCCTTTTGGTTAAGCCACAACAGAAATGCTGCAATTTCGGGCATCGCGGTCAAGACAGTCGAATCCTTCGATTCGGACTGCTGCAGGTCGATGCCCAAATTTCATACGGGTGCATCCACCTTTATGGGTTGCTGGAGATGGGGGTTCTTCACAAAGTTGGTAGATATTGTTACCATTACCAAATTGTTCATCTTGGACTAAAGGGTTGGAAGTCCTACTTGGTGGAGTCCCCCAAAAGAATGGGGGAGATGTTGCCAATTGGTGGCTTAAATTTTCACCAAAACTTTCCTATGATATAAAAAGAATCACATTTAAAAGTTTGTGTTGGTAGTAGTAGCTCTTCAATCTTACACACGACAGAAATAAGTCATCAATCAAGATAAACACTGAGAGAGAGTAATTAAGAACCTTAGCGAGGATCATATCAAGAAATTCAGCTCCTGCTTTAGAATTTCCAGTCTTGGCATGGCTGCAAGGAAGCATATTCATAAATAAGAAGTTTATTCTCAGAGATTCAAGTTCATATCCACATAATCAAAAACAGAAAGGTCTTAATTCTAGCAAAAAGAAGTTTAAATTGGGATTAACGGACCCGATGGGCCATCTATGGGCAGTGATGGGGTCATTATCAGGAAGGGTTTGAAGAACCAAGCGGCGTGGCTTAGGACAAACCACAGATTCCATCCTCATCTCTTGGCAGGCAGCCATAGTGTTGTGCTCGTAAACCCACCTGTTCATTCTCTTTGATATTCCTCCTTACAACTTAAAGCTCTACAACAAACAAATAAACAAACACCTTTCAGGCAACTTAGATTTTTCAGCAAAGTGGATAGAAACAAATCCCATTTTGAACTCTCATTACGTGCAACTCTAGACTTCTTTTTATCTCTTAACAAATTAGAGAAGGACATCGATATGCACAACACAAAAACTCAAAGAGCCACCCCCCCCCCCCCCCCCCCCCCCCCCCCCCCCCCCCCCCCCCCCCCCCCCCCCCCCCCCCCCCCCCCCCCCCCCCCCCCCCCCCCCCCCCCCCCTCTCTGTCTCTCTCTCGAGCAGCGACAACAACCGGCTAAAAGTTCGGGAGATCAACAATGGGGGAAAACTGAAATCGGTTGAAATGTAAACCTTATTCTCCCATTAATCCTCCTCTCCAGTGAAGGTTATTGTTCAATTATCATTCGAATCAAGTCCCGAGGCTCTAAACAAACAATCCGACCAAAATTTGAAAACTAAAAAAGAAGCCTAAAATTCTTGAAGAACCGAGCAGAAAACAAGCAATCCAAACCGGAAAACAATCACCACCAGAAAATGTTGTCAAACAAATAGATAACCAACCAACACAGACACAGAGAGAAAGAGGAGATACCTGAAATGGCGGCTCCTCCGCGGAAAGAAACGTCTGGTGAAGGAAGAGGAGTAGAGAGATAGAGAAGGAAACAAGAGAGAGAGAAGCACAGAAGTTTGAGTTTCACTGGTTAAGAGAGAGAGAGAGGAATTTGAAGAGAAATGGAGAAAGAGGAGTTGCAGAGGACTTTGAGTTCACTATTCATAGAACAGGGATGAAGATGATGGGTAGGTTGGGAATTGGATATGAGACATTCTAATCTGCGCCAACGAGCATCAGATACTGTATTTTCAACCGTTGATTTTCTCATTGATTCACGATGTTGGATCTCCAGCCGTTCATTCAGTTCCGTGGGTCCCACTCTGAGAGATTTTTTGGCCACATGATTCCGGATGCCACGCATTTATTAATTTTAATTTGTAGATCTGCAACGCAATTAAAATTAAAAATAAAAAATAATAATAAAGAATAACACATGCTCTTTTTATTTTCCTGTTTTTTTTAAAAGAGAAATTATAACGCTCAGTACAATTTAATTCAATATATAATTTGGAATTTTTTATTCTATTATTTAATAAATTAGGTTAAATTAGATTTAAATTCCAAAAACAAAATCTACAAAATAAACCCTTTCTCATCATCGGCCCAAAAGTCCTCAAGCCCAGTCCAAGGTCAACGGTTGATCAGCCCAGCCCAGCCCAGCCCAGCCTAACCCATGAACCAACCCATCCAAGTCGAATTTGGATCTATCCGTTGAGTTAGGCCCAATCTAATGTAACAATATTAAAATAAATAGATAATAAACAAAATTATAAAACTATTCAGAAGTAAAGAAATTAAAATATAAAACTTTATTCAATTCCATACAATTATATCATAATTAGCAAATAATAACATGATTGAATTAAAATGAATCAGATTATTAAAAACTTGGCCGTTTTTATTCTCGCTAAAACATGTTTTATTCAGACCCTTCAAAATAAAAATAAACTCTAATTCAAAAGCTGCCTTGGTTGCTAGCTCGAATCTCGTCTTCCCATGTCGAGGGCCTAAGTATTTTTAATCTAAAATAGGAGATATTCACTCTTCCTTTGATCCCATCTCAACGACGGTGATCTTAATGAGCCGGGAAGAAAAGAGGCGAGGAATCTCGTTGAAGTTTTCCATCCAAAATTCGAACTTTGCTCATTTTAGCCTCGCACCAATGGAGCTGTTCTTCAGTTAAATCCGCGGTTCTTAGAACCCTAGAGACCACTCTTAGGTCTATAAGAGCCATCAAGATCTCCATTTCTTCCTCCACGGTGAGCTTCCTTTTCCTCAAGCACTTCCCAGCACGACGAAGGTCTTTAAGCTTTATCCTCTTCTGCACTCATAATAAGAATGATAAGAATCTTGAAGTTGTACGAACCCATGTTGAGCTAGATTTGCTTACTTTTTGGTTAACTTTCTTCATGAGTTGGAGGAGAGTTGGATCAACAGCAGCCCTTTTCTTTCTCTTGAAAAATGAAGCTACAATCTCGCATGGTTTCTCTTTATCTGCTTTCAAGAAGTTCATGTATGTTCTTATTCCATCCTCCATGATCATTAGAAAAGATGGCGACGATATTCTTGACCCGTACCCGCCTCCTTCCTTATCCTCGTCCTCTGAATCTTCAAAATCCACGATCAAAACTGTTAGTACTTTGTTTCAAAAGTTTCACTAATACCGTATATTTTTAAAATATTTAAAAAATTATCCACGAACTTTTAAATGTAGTATTAACATACTTTAATTTTTATTAAAAAGTTATTATCTGTCAACGTATGGACGAAAACCACCGATCTACCTCTTATAAATCATCTCAATCTTCAATTTTAAAGGTACTGACAATAGTGTTACTAATCTTTTCCTCTATTGGTTGAGAGAAAAACAAAATCTCATTTATAAGGGTGTGGAAACCTTCCCTTAACCGATGCTTTTTAAAGCTTTAGGGGAAGCCTGAAAGGGAAAATCCAAGGAGGACATTATCCGCTAGTGATGGACTTGGGCTGTTAAAAATGGTATAGAGCCAAACACCAGACGATGTGCCAACCTTCTTGTTGTTCCCTAAAGGGGGTAGACATGAGATGGTGTGCCAGGAAGAACGCTAGCTCCAAAGGGGGTGGATTTGGTCAGGGTCCCACATCAATTAGAGAAAGGAAAGAGTGTCTGAGGTTGCTGGGCCTCGAATGGAGGTGGATTGTGATGCCTCACATTGGTTGGGGAGGAGAACAAAACACTCTTAGGGTGTGGAAACCTTCACTAGCATACGCGTTTTAAAGCCTCGAGTGGTAGGCTTGGGCCGTTACAAATGGTATCAAAGCTAGACAGTGGACTATGTGTCAGCCTCCCAGAAGGGGGTAGACACGAGACAGTGGGCCAGTAAAGATGCTAGCTCCAAAGGGGTGGATTTAGTCGGGGTCCCACATCGATTGGAGAAAGAAACGAGTGCTAGTGAGGACGTCGACGCCCTTTATAAGAATGTGGAAACCTTCCCCTAACAGATGCGTTTTAAAGTCTTGAGGGGAAGCCCAAAAGAGAAAGACAATATTGGTTAGTGGTAACATCTATAATACGTTTTCGAATTTTAAACAAAATTGTACCTATAAATTCAGGGACTTGGAGCAAATTAGGAGCCAAGAGTCTCATACGAGCATAAATCTCAGGGCGACGGCCATGTTCATAAGGCTCATTCTCAACATAACGTTGAAGAAGAACTTGAAACTGTTGAAACTGTTGAGCAACTTTGCCAGGACATCCACCGTCCAAATCTCTCGTGCAACAACTCAATTTGTTGTTCACAAAATTCTTATAGTTCCAATTTAGAGCCTCCCATGTCAAGCAAATTTGTGCTACATAGGCAGCCTCCAGTTCATGATATGGGTTCTGCTTCACATCTGAGGCCTTCTTGTTCATGTTCATGCTCCCAAACTTATGAACAATCCTCTCTGATAGCGATCTTGGGCACACTTTAATTGATCTCAGTGACTCTGTGTCAAAAAATTTATGCCAAGATGGAATCTTTTGGTTACTTGAGGTGGAAGGAATTAAAGTATGAAATGGGTCAAAAAGTAGAGACCTGTTTCGTGAAGCTTTTGGGCAGTGATTCGATCAAGAAACATCATTTCTTCATCATATTTCTGGAAAACAGTGAAGGATTCCCATTTGGGGCAGCTCCTCCTTGAAGATGAAGAGAGTGGATCTTCAGTTCCGGAGTGGTCTCTACCGTTTATTGAGCTTCTCCACTCTGATGAGCTCTTTGATGTTGATCCCACTGTGCATGAATCCCTAAATACCAAATAATTTCCATTCTCATCTCTTCTTTTATCATCCTCCACCAAGATCTTTCTCACGAGCTGCTCCGAGTCCTGCACGGATCTCACTTTCCAAGTTAACGTCGAAGATGGTTAAGAGGGAGTCCCACATTGGCTAATTTAAGGAACGGTCATTGATTTACAAGTAAGGAATATATCTTCATTAGTATAAAACGGTTTGGAGAAACAAAAAACAAAGCCACGAGACCTTAGGTTCAAAGTGGACAATATCACAAAAGCCACGATTAATAAGATAGAATGAAGCCTTTTGGGGAAACAAAAAGTAGACCCACGAGAGGTCGCTTATGTTTAAAGTGAACAATATCGTACCATTGTAGAGAATCGTGATGAAAATTCTTTTGGCATCTGGTCATCTTCATCGTTATCGTCTTCTCGTAGCGACTGTGGGGACTCATAAACCGAGGTACTAGTTTTGAGTTGGGCATGTGGGTGAGAGGATTCCATGAGCCAAGGCTCCTCCAAATCTATGAATAACAATTCTTCTTCATCAGGAAGCTGGCTTTGCCACCGGCTCATCCTAGTTTCAGCTTCTTTATCAAGAAACGTCGTCCTTTCAACCTCGGTACCGCACGCTTCTTCTTCTTCCTCTTCCTCGTCGTCCTGGACGTCGTATGCATATTCGTATTCATTTCTGCAAAAAAAAATTTGAAGAGGAGAGCCAAGGAAGTGGAAGAATTTGAAGAGGAGAATAGAAGAGAAGGAGAAGAAGAAGAAGAGAAGGAAGAAGGAGGAGGAGAGATTGTAGAATAGCCTTAGAACACCTTCTTCTTCTGCTTCTTTACACCAATAATATTGCATTTTGGATTATTGCTCTAAAATCACCTCCCAACAACACATACATACACATTTTATTATTATTATTATTATTATTATTATTATTATTATTATTATTATTTTATTAAAAAAAGAAAAAGAAAAAGAAAGAAGAGTGAGATATACAAAGGAGAAAGAGAGAAAGGAAGAATGTTTCCTTTGTCCATAATCCCATGTAGGAAATTACATATTTGACCCACCACTGATCCCGTTTTGTGAAGGATGAGCGGGGTAGATTTGTAACTTGGCAAGTATATACTTTTAAAATAATATTGAACCCATTTTTACTTTACCATATATATAACTTACGCAGTTGGAGACTTGGAGATACTCTCAACTTCCTTCCTCAACAAACTAATTGGAATCACTTGTAATTCAATGAATTTCATATATATAAATATATATATACATATATATATATAAACCTAAACTAAATCACACGCATTACTTACGACAAACAAATGAAATAAGATGCCTTTTTCAAAGAAATATCGAAATTTAAAATAATTATAAAAATATGATATATTTTGTACTATTTTAATGTAAATTTAGTTTCCATGATATTTAAAAAAAAAAAAGATAATTTAGAGATTTTTATTTATTATTTATTATTTATTTTTATAGTTTTTTAGGCAGCTGCATGCTTGTCCTTACCTTTGCCTCTAAGGTTTCTTTTCTGTACATTTGTCTGCTCTACTTTTTAATCAGAATTTTAAGGAAATATTACTAAATATTTTATTTCAAAAAAAAAAGTATTTATATTTATATTAAGATTTTGAAATTTAAAATAGTTAGAATTTTATTTTAATGGAAGTATTATTTTATTTATATTTTATTGGAATTGCTGTCATATTAATAAATAAAAAATAAAATAAAATTATTGTTACCTTGTATTTAATTTAAAGCTAGCTAAATTTGTGAATTATAAGAAATTAGAATATATAGCAAGTATAAATAAGCATGTGGGTGAGTTTCTAGAAGCCTAAGGGATTTTGATTACGTAGTGTATTTAAAATTTAATCCAAATTGTAGTTAGGAAATTGGATTTTAATATTATTTATTATTTTTATTTTATACGCAGTCCTGTCGTTTGGTCACCCTTTTAACCACTCTTACTAAAATAATAACCTTAATATATATATATTTATTCACTAATTTACTACAAAATCTTATGTTTTTACCGTTTCAAACTACTTTTTATATAGAATGTTCTAACAATATTAAATTCTTAAATTATAAATTCAATCTTTTTAATTACAAACCATTTCTTCCGACTCTAAATAATTACCATATCTAACTCCCTTCAGTGGAGTCGAAACTGAGATCGTTTATAACAATTCAAGTTCACTGCTAGTCGATTTTGTCCCTTAGTCGAAACTTAGTGGATAACATGTGTATGTTAGAGAGAGGGTGAATACTTCGTTTCTCTCGCCTACATTATTTCATTTTTTTTTTTTTTAAAAAAAACCTCCTATTAATTTGTCACCAATTTAATTACTTCAAACATTTAATAGGGAAATTAAAAAAAAAATGATTTTTTTCTCATGCAAAGCAATGGCATTATGGTAATTTTGTAAACGGTAGAAAACCCCATATTTCCATGCACATCTTTGTCAACGTGTTAGCTGTAATAAAGAAGATAAAAAGAATCCAATTTCGTGTATATATATATATATATATATATATGTACTTGTTGTTCTTCAAAATAATAGCTGATCTTAGGAGTTGTTGAATGGAGGAGGAAAATCTGCCACCTGGCTTCAGATTCCATCCTACTGATGAAGAACTCATTTCTTATTATCTCACTCGCAAGCTTTCTGATTCTTCTTTCACTTCTAAACCAATTGGGGTTGTGGATCTCAACAACAATGAGCCTTGGAATCTCCCTGGTAATCTCATGTTTTTTTGGGTTTATGTTCGTTAAGGTGTTGATATAATTAAATCGTTTTACTGTAACTCATCAGCTAAAGCTTCGATGGGAGAGAAGGAGTGGTACTTTTTCAGCTTGAGAGATTGGAAGTACCCGACCGGGCTTCGGACCAATCGAGCGACCGAGGCAGGTTATTGGAAGACGACGGGAAAAGATAAGGAGATCTTTGGCGATGGTGTTTTGGTGGGAATGAAGAAAACTCTGGTGTTTTATAAGGGAAGAGCTCCGAGAGGTGTGAAAAGTAATTGGGTTATGCATGAATACCGCTCACTAAACAACCATTTTTTCAAACGCTCGAAGGTAAGTTGTTTCTGTGAATATTTGACTCGTTAATATAAGCAAATATCTTATATGATATTTAGTCTTCCATTGTGATACTATATTTGACTTTTTATTATAGACAAATTGTGATGTTCCATGTTGGTTGGAGATGAGAACAAAACATTCTTTATAAGGGTGTAGTTCTCGTAGCAGACGCATTTTAAATCTTTGAGGAGAAGCTCAAAAGAGAAAGCAAAAAAAAAAAGACAATACCTATTAGCAGTGGGTCTGAGTCGTTACACAAATATCTTGCATCCATTTATTAATGGGAGTTAGCTTTTTTTACTCTTTTTCAGGAAGAATGGGTAGTTTGCAGGGTGTTTGAGAAGCAAAACACAGGAAAGAAGCCACAGCAGTTGTCATCATGTTGTGAGACAAACTCAATTATGAATGAATTTGGAGGCATTGAGGTATCAAATTTCAGTAACTTCAGCAACATTTCAGCTGAAACATATGAAAACAATAGCATGGTTGATATGATGAATATGAATTGGGGTGCACCTGCAAATGAAGCAGCTTCTATCAGTGCTCTTCCTTCACCTTCATCATGCCCACTTAATTCCAATCTTTCCATGAATTCTCTTCCTCTCAAGGCATTGCAACTTACAGCCTTCCATCAAAGGGGCGTTGATGCTCAATTTGGAACTCACCATTTGAGCTGCTTCCAACCTTCTTCCTCTTCAAAAGTCTTTGACTCTTCAACCCAGCAGCAACAGCAGGAGCAACCATTCAACTTGGACTCCCTATGGTGACAAAGAGATAACCCTCTTCTTAAACTTTCTAATATGTCAGTTTCAATAAGGCAAGTTTTAGGGATGAGTAGACCCATATTGAGTTCAAATGTTATAGGTGAAACCTCCCTTTCAATCTCAGGAGTTAATTGTCTCAAATCAGATTCCACGTTGATTGGAGAGGAGAACGAAACATTCTTTATAAGAGTGTGAAATTTAATGGCGATACGTAATATATCAAAGTGAATTATATCTACTAACGGTGGGCTTGAGATATTACGTGTTATGTGGTTTTATTCCCATGGTACCATCAACAAAAATGCTTTGTACTAATAATATATACTAAATAGTTTTAATCCGTAGATTATAATAGATTTTAACATTTCAATAACTAAATGGACAATTTTCCAAGTTGAGGTCCTTATAATATATTGTCGCTGAAACTTAGTGTCTCTGAACTTACCGTTTACCAAGCAAATATAGTATCTCGATACATATAAATCCTCCAAATTTGAAGTTTCTTAAAGTCAAAGTAACATGTGGTACAAAAGAAAACCTAATTGTTTGACTTTGACTTTCATGTCACATTAACTTCACTTGCACTTGCATACTGTCCCATATAGTCTAAAATGTTACCATCGGTGTTCTTTTACTTTGTGTTATTACGAGCTAAATCAAATGCTGACACGATATCCTATTACAAAAATGATTATTCTTCTATCATTTTAAATTGACACGCTATGAAATTCATTTCATTCAAACTAAAATCAACAGTATAAGATGGTAAATCTCAAAAGATGTGCTTTTTCAACGTACAAAAAGAAAATAATTTTAGTTCTCAATAATTAAGAACAAACAAGTCAAACAAAGAAGCTTTGGAAATTTTGAGTCCCTCGAACCCAAGTTGTGTAAGGAATCCACTTTATGATCCTGTTAAAAAAACATTAAGGGGGCCTCCTATATTGACCTTCTTTACAAGCAAGGAATAACAGATACCAATAATTTATCAAAAGGAGCCATTTGGAAGTGGAACAAAACCAGATAATGGTTAGAACTTGGAAGAAAAAATTTGGATCATTGGCTGAATTGATACATGAATCTTGCACTTCACTTCAGCTGCAGAAGAGAAAAGGAAACAATGAAGCCTTGAGGAATCCGTTGCTCCATTGTTCCTGTTCTAACGAGTAAATGAGTGATTCACAGGGAAAAATAGATCACACCCATTTTAGCTTGAACTTGAAGCAAATTTCTGAGTGGTTCTTATAAATTACCCAGCAGGCACAGTTTTGAAACCAGCTTTCATTGGAAAATGGCATGATTGACTTCGGCAGATATCGGGTCTGGGGTTGGTGGTACGTTTTCCACATCGTTCAACCTGGTACGGCCCGAAATTAGGAGGTTCAACAGAGTTATGGATTGGACTTAGTTTAACTCTTTCATGGCAAGGGTAGAAGAAAGACGGATCATTTCTGATTTGAGTGAAGAATCCTAGACTGAACAGTACTATAAAAGATAAGGATGGATCTAAATATTTAGTAGTATTCTCACATTTACTTGGGAGAACCTGTTACCAGAATCATATAACCAGGGCTGTTCGCTCATTAAAGCGGTACGTGAGCTGGGTAGCACCTAATGTAATATCTTAGGCCACGAAACAACATGCTTTAAGGGAAAGAATAAGGTACCTGAAATGCAATTGCAATAAGAACACTCCATCTGTTCACAACTTGGATATACTCTCCCAACCTAGTTCAGAGGATCATCGGTGCTTTCCGAGTCGGAAAAATCAAAATCTTTATCTTCTTCGAACTCACTGTCTTCATCATTGCTATCTTCATCACTGTCATCATCTGAAATCGCAGACAAAGATGCTTCCTCGTCCTACAGATCATAACACATATTTTGACCTTAAACTTCTATTCAACTTTTATACAGGGAACAGAGGAAATAGCAGTCAGAAACTCACTTGGAAAGATCCTGAGACAGGTCCATCCTGAGACGACCAGTTATTCTCATCATCTGTATCTTCAGTAACACCCTATGATTGGCAATTAACAATTACCTCAAACAAAGAATCGGGCGATCCGTGACAATATCCATTTTTTGTGGTGGGGTCGGTATGGGGATGTGATATCCCACATTGGTCGGAAAGAGAACAAAACACCCTTTATAAGCATGTGGAAACCTTTATCTAGCAGACGCGCTTTAAAGCCTTGAGGAGAAGCCCAAAAAGGAAAGCCCAAAAAAGATAATATCTGCTAGCGGTGGGTCTGGCCTGTTCAGGGGAGCTAAGGCCACCCCTTCCCACTCGAACCCGACAATCCCACGTATGCAGAGAACTCATACGAGATGCTCCTATAGTTTCTATCCTATGTAACATGGAAGAAAATGTTATGCAGAATTTGAGAAGTTTCTACTTACAATTTCTTTCTTCATTTCCTCTATGTTTTTCTCGAGTTCAGATATATGCTGACTGAGAGCCTACAAAGTTCCAGATAGATGATTCAAGGTGGACATCAGGGGTCAAGAACAGTAGATGATTAACACCAAAAAAATGGAGAAAAATGGAACCTCATGACGCTGCATGGCAACCGAACGCTTCAATGCTTTTGCCTTTGTAAGCAAGTTTCTTGGCCTCAAGGCAATGGGTCGACGATAATTCTTTCCTCGATAGTAAATAAGGGTATATCCTTTTGGAACTCGATCGATCGAAACTAGTATCCCACCACTCTCATACTCTAACAATCTTGCTGTTTCTTCCACAAAAGCAAGTGTCTTTTGCTTGCTAATTAACTTAACCAGCTCCCTATGCTTCCAGTGTAAATGCATGTTTTCAACCACACCATCAAAGACACCACGAATGCCTGGAAAATCATGATTATTGTTTAAGAAAGAATATAGAAATTTAACTACATTTTCAAATTAATTTCACTCACCTATGGGTAAATATGCTGTCATTCGTAACCCAACTTTTCGAAACATGACCCGTTCCTCATCCGTTATTGTTTCCTGGTCATCATCCGGGCCAGAAAGAACCATGGACGCTTCAATTCTAGATAGCAATCTTTCTGCTCTAAGTTTCTTAGCTTGGGCCTAACCATCAAGTTATTAAAAGATAGAAGTTGAGTATTCTATGAGAAGATCAATATCAGCAATCGAACATTCTCGGACCGAACAAAATAAGATAATACTTACAACACCTAGCTTATGTTCAATTCGTCTGACAAGTTTTGCAGTTTTCACTCTCGAGCTTTCTTCAATCATTTTTTCACGCTCTTCAGCAGATATTTCCCTTCCCCACCTGGACTGAGCCTCATAAAATTCAGCCAAGGTACCTGCAGGTGCCTGTCCATCATCGCTTGATGAAGTTGCCTCGACGACTTTATTTCGAGCTTTCTCTTCCAAGTCTTGAATCTGTTTTGTTAATTCCTGCCGTTCTGCCAACGCTGCAGCTACAC
The DNA here is from genome assembly GCF_002738345.1 of Cucurbita maxima. Lineage (NCBI taxonomy): Eukaryota > Viridiplantae > Streptophyta > Magnoliopsida > Cucurbitales > Cucurbitaceae > Cucurbita > Cucurbita maxima. The sequence continues at coordinate 5,296,153 of NW_019272026.1, forward strand.
TTGGTGGGAGAAAATCCTTCCCACGATATACGACGATAAAATACTTGTTCCTCAATAGTAACATACCTCCTGTTAAATACTGCAGCCATGTGAAAATGATATTAGTATAAGCAACAAATAACATGGCAGTTTGGTTCTAAACTTCTGCTTAAAAAGAAACTGCATTCATTATAGAAATATGAAACGCACCCTTATCTCCTCAGCCATGAGTTTATTATTGGTATTCTGTATACCTCTTTTAACAGCAATTTTAGCCACTAGGCTTTTCTCCCAAAGTTTAAGTATAGCAACAGCCAAGCCCTGATGGTTCCTGTTTCTCCCTGCATATACAGATTTGGAGGAAAAAACATCACCAAATAGTATGTTCATAACAGAATCATGCAGAAAAATTAAAGGGCATTAGGAAATACCAAGAGCAAAATGACAAGGCAAGGATTTCGCAAGCTTCCTCATCTCAGTCATCTCTGCATTGGTAAGTCCCGACCGCATTCCAGTTGGGAGAAGCCTGAGAGGAGTTTTGTAACCGGGAATACTCGGAGGAAGCTGATCAGCATCAATAGGAAGCACCCCTGTGCCCCACCATTCAACAAAACGAGGACCTAAACCATCTAGGAGTTGGTTGTATTCAACCTCTTCCTTTGTCATCTTGGCCGTCCCTGGAGCTGAAGCCGCAACACTGCCACTCATTGTTGAAGTGGCAGCAGAAGAAGCATCTGGGATGAATATCCCTTCCCCCTCCCTTGCAAGGGGCTTAGTATTCGATGGCGCTTCATAGTTACTTCCGCGGTAAACTACCATAACACTTCCAGACCTCCATAGAACCAATCCTCCAGTTCTTCGCTGGTCATCAGATCATTCAAGTATTTAACAAACACATAGTATACTAATAATGGAGTGCCAATCAGGAACTTTATTTAAAAAAATCTAATCAAGAACAAACCTCTACAATTTGGTGCGCTGTCTTCATGTCGTGTGCAAGCTCCTCGTGAAACTTAAGCCTTACAAGTTCCTCCTTCCTCCATTTCCCATGAATCTTCTCTAGCACTGCTTGCGTAATCCCTGCTTTGGGTATGTTAATCCGCTCTCTAATGAACATCCCCATTCCCCTCAGTCGCCTCAGCTCCTCATCTTCAATTGTCAATTCAGCTAATGTCGGAGGTTTCATCTTTCTCCTTTTCAACCCTCTTCCACCGCCCTCCTCTTCAGCCCTTTCCTCCTCTCTCTCCCATGGCAGAACCATTTCATCCAATATGGTATCCGGTCGAATCCATTCACGTTGAAGTAAATCCCCAAATCTTTCCTCCCCCGTCACCGGCATTGGCTCGAGAGAATCCAATTCGTTATCCTCCTCTATCCCTAAATTTCGTAAGCGAAGCACAATTCGATCAACTGCACTCTCCCCTCTGTTCTTATCGAAGAATTGCGTCTGATTCTCCGCTCGATCAGTTCGATCATCTCGGGTCGTTTCGGCCAAATTCTTCTCGACTTTACGATCATTACGAGAGCTCCCATGAGGCCATTTGGAGATCCAAGAAGAAGAGGGTCCAGAATTGTGGGAGGTTTTAGGGATTCGCTTGCCGCTGTGCTCAGTGGGGGTTCTGAGAGAAGAGAATGTCTTTAGAATCTGTAAAGACAAATTGGGGGATGAAAGAAGAGTACGCGAGTGGGAGAAGAGTGGAAGCGAGTTCTTCAATGGCAGTTCCGATAGTTTGGTAGTTGCAAAGGCCATATCTGTAAGCTTAATCAACAACTGAGTCTGGAATGCATTGTTTCTTTGCTTTCGTCGGCCATTGGAGGCAACCAAAGAAGCAGAAAGAAGAGGAAACCAAGCTTGAGGGTTGCAGAGTGGAGGAAGAGAAGCTTCAGCTGAGAGAAGACGATGGATAAGATTTTTCTATAAAAGTCGGGATTTTAATTCAAAAACTAAATGTATAATTTAAAATAATTTATACTACTGTATAGCATAAGAAAAGAAAATTGATTTCAATTTAAGTTTTTGTGAAAATTGTGAATTATCACAAATAATTTTATATATTAATCAAATTTAATATATAAAATTTGAAACATCTGTCACAATTGCACTCTTACAGCAACAATAGGAGAACGATTATATAACATTTGTTCTAACACAATGAATAAGTCAGACGTGTGAATTTAAACTTCACGAACAATGTTGACGTATGCTCAAGCCTTGGATCATGTTTGAGAGAGATCGTGAGATCCCACATTGGTAGGGAAGAGAACAAATGATTCTTTATAAGAGTATGAAACCTCTCTCTAGCAATATCGGGAGAATTGGGCTGCTACAGACATGTTTTAGAAAACGTGCTTAAGAAAGCAATGTTATTATCTAAAAGCAAATGAGCAACCACAACTTTGATAGCATTTAATTTAGATGAGGTAGAGCGTAAAATAAGAACATATCCTTTAACTGTACATGGCTTGTAATTGTGTGCATCATACAAAGGCAGGCATCAACTATGAACCAATCAATCTTACAAAACTATGTACCTATCTGAACTGGTCTCTATGGATAATCATAACTCAAGAATGCTTCAATTCCCAGAAGATCTCCGACTAATTGAAGGAGTATTAAGAATCTCCTGACCAAGCTCCTTAATCTTATTTATGAGAAGCGTTTGTTCAGTTTCAAGCTGTAGTATATACTCCTGCTGCACTTCCTCCAGGCTTTCTAGTTCACTCAACGTGGCCGAAACACCGTCGAGATTAGCCTCCTCGAACAAACTGCGAATCTTGCTGATTGTTTGCTTCATCTGTTTAAAATGGTGCATTTCAGGCATGAATCATGAAGTTTGAGCTTGAACATAAAGATGGGAAGAACAGTAAAATACATCACCTGACTTGAAACTTGATGTGCCTTGGTAACAGCAGATGATTCAGAATCTAAACTAAGCCTTTTCTGTTTCTGAGAATCAGGAACTTTTCTTGTGATTTGGATGTGGATCTCTCCTCTTGTCACCCCTTGAAGAGGTATCCATTTGTCAGCCATTTGGTTTGGAGGCAATCTTTGATACTCAACAACACAGTCTCCAATGCTTGATGTGGGTAGTAAAGCATTATGATCCTTAACATACAGCACTAAAGGGCTCCCATTATCAGGGAACTCTAACGTCTGGTTCCAGTGAGGATTTAAAGTTTTGAACATAACCTGCTACACATATCATCATTGTAGTCAGAAGAGTTCATAACAGTTGCAAATAGTATATTTAGTTCGAGAACCTTTGTTCGTTTCTTCAAGTCTCCATAATGCACTCTCACATAAGGGTCGCTTGTTCCTCCAATATCAGCAGCAACCAAATCTTTAGCTTCTATGATAACAAGTTCGATCCAACCATTATTTGAGCCTGTGTTTGAACCCTGAAAGCAGAAAAATATCCCCAAATAGGCATACAAATTAAGTCAATATAGCATATGCAGGGACCAGCTTTCATGGACATTCTACTCCATAAGAAACTATGAGATCCCACGTCGATAAAAAACTATGAGATCCCACATCGATTGGAGACAGTGGGTCTCAAAGGGGGTGGATTGTGAGATTCTTTATAAGGGTGTGGAAATCTCTCCCGAGTAGATGCGTTTTAAAAACCTAAAGGGGAAGTCCGAAAGGGAAAGCCCAAAGAGGACAATATCTACTAGCGGTGAGCTTGGCTGTTACGAATGGTATCAGAGCCAGGTTCCAGATGGTGTGTCAGTGAGGACACTGAGCTCCGAAGGGGGTGGACACCGAGCAGTGTGCTAGTGAGGATACTGGGCCCCGAAGGGGATGGACACCGGGCAGTATGCCAGTAAGGACGCTGGGCCCCAAAGGGGGATGGACACTAGGCGGTATGCCAGCGAGAACACTGGACCTTGAAAGGAGGTGGATTGTGAAATTCTACATTGGTTGTAGACGCTGGATCTCGAAGGGGGGTGGATTGTGAGATCCCACATTGGTTGGAGACAATGGCCCCGAAGGGGATGGATTGTGAGATCCCACATTGATTGGAGACACTAGGCCCCGAAGGGGGTGGATTATGAGATCTCACATCAGTTGGAGAGAAGAACGAAATATTATTTATAAAGGTGTAAAAACCTCTCCCTAACAAACGCGTTTTAAAAACTTTGAGGGGAAGTCCAAAAGGGGAGTCATTGTCAACAAGAATACAGAAACATCACGATGTGTTGTACTAAACCATACCCTTGATCCTTCATAGTCATCTGCCTTGAGTGCTTCTATCAGAAGCCTTAGTTCTCCAGAATTTACTTTCTCGAGGGGTATCCATACGTCCCTGACTGTTCCTTCAAGAAATCCTTCCAAATTCACTCGGGCAGTACCTATGTTTTCATCACCAAATATATCTACGCCAAAGCATTTTATCTTGAGGTATTCACCACCTCCAATCTCATCAAACTCGAACTTTTGATTCCAAATAGGATTTACAGAAACAGCAGTTTTTGTTTTCCGGAGAGCCTGAAAGGAAGTCTGCTGAGTAAGTTTTCAACTATAAAGCTTATGTTATTGATCTAAGCTTCCTGTTCTTAAACTTCAATAGAAAAAGGGTATAAAGATTAACCTTCCCATATTCCAGTTTTACATATGACTCACTCTTAGCAGATTTATCCTTCATACTAAGATCTTTTCCTTCTACAATGGTAATTGAAATTTTCCTTCCAGTTCTTGAAGGAAGGTTTGAGGACCCATTAACCGGCTGTTGAGGTCTAACATGAAGATTAAGCGAGCTATGTGAACCATCAGAAAATTGCCATTCTTTAGCAACAAGCTTCACTGTTAACTGTAAAATAGGTTAACAAAGTTTGAGATGGACATGAATGTAGTAAGCTAATGATCGAATTTTCAGGCACCAACATCATACCTCCCCACAACCAACGCCTTCAAACGGGACAACCATTTCAACCTCTTTTCCACAAAACTCAGCATGCTTTGCTATCACTTCAGAGTCAGATCCCATTGCCCAAAATGTTGTGGAATCATCAGCGGCATACTTCATCTGCTCAACAAGTCAAAGAATATGATTAGCTGATACTAAGATTGTGTTGAGGATCGTTGGGAGGGAGTCCCACATTTGCTAATTTATGAAATGATCATAGGTTTATAAGTAAGGAATACATCTTCATTAGTACGAGACTTTTGGGGAAACCAAAAGCAAACCCGTGAGAGCTTATGCTCAAGGTGGACAATATCATACCATTGTGAAGAGTCGTGATTCCTAACAGATTGTTCATATCTTATGAGTAATGGTTTCAGGAGAGTACCTTTACTTCACAACTGGCTAGATAATCATACTTGACAAGGCTTGGGTTAGATTCATAAAGATTGAACCGAAGAGTTCCTGTATCTTCATGCAAAATCATATTGAACGTTGAATTCCATACAGGGTTGGAGCCTGATCTTAGAGTAGTTTTCCTACTTAGCTCATGAAATTCCACCTCGACAAATGTCTGCAGTTCTTCCTTATCAGTTGAGTTTTCTTCTGGGGGACTATTCATATAAGTACTCAGAGGCTTTCTGGAAGAGTTGCCTCTTGAGTAATTCCTGGAAAGCTTACTGGCTGAGATGACTGTCACATATAATGTACCACTGACAACCTTTTTACCCAGGTCAACTGCTGGCAATGAGAGACAGCGGCGTCGAGGTTCAACCATTGTCTTTACTATGATGTCTGTTAGAAGTTTAACCTGCAAAAGAATGGAGCAGAACAACGTGGCATGATCAAATAAATGCATTTCCCAATGAAAAGATTTTTTGGTTTCAGGAAGGGAATGAGAATTGAAATATTTTACCAGCCAAGAAGAGACACCAGGAAGCTCTGTTGCAGGTAACGACTGGCTACCGCCGCTTCCGAAAGCTACTCCTATTCTCACTTCTGGAGTGCAAACAAATGAATACAAAATGGCTCTCCCATCCAAGATTGGCCTAAAGAGAAGCTGCATCAAGAAGGCCAGGTAACCAACAAACCCTTTGAAATTGCTCAATACTTAACAGAGATTGTATACAAGTCAAGCAGATACATTTTAAGGGGTATAAGACAATTGAAGGAAAGAGGGATTAGGTAGCTACTTCACTTACATCACCCTTTATGTGAATGCTGTTGATAACAATCCGTGCAGTTCCAGTAAATGGCATGGCCAACTTGGCTTGCAACATGATACTTATTTCATTTGTGTCCCAATCAAAACTCAAACGCATGATTCTCTAAAAAAGCGTACACAAAGAATAATAAGTGCCTAGCTGTTGAGGCATTGGTTGACTGTTTGCAGAACAACAAAACTAACTCTATTGTTAAGGCAGCATGTGCTTCCATTTATGCATATGAACAAGCAAGTGGCCAAACATCAAGTGTTGTAATTAAAGCATATACATTAAACATTGGGAATTTTCCAATTTAATAGATGATGAGAGCAAAGGGAGAAGAAGAAACGGGTCTGAACATTTGGTCTATAGTAGGAAATGAATGTTCACCAAATAGGTTTCTTAGAAGGTAATATATTCTAGCTAAGGTCGTGAGATCCCACATTGGTTGGAGAAAGAAACAAAGCATTCCTTATAAGGGTGCGGAAACCTCTCCCTAGTAGAAGTGTTCTAAAAACTTCGAGGGGAAGTCCAAAAGAAAAAGTCCAAAGAAAATAATATTTGCTAGCGGTGTGCCAACAAGGACGCTGGCCGCCAAGGGTAGTGAAGTGTGAGATCTCACATCGGTTGAAGAGGAGAACAAAACATTCCTTATAAGGGTGTGAAAACATCTCCTTAACATAAGTGTTTTAAAACCATGAAACTGACGGCGATACGTAACGACTAAAGCGAATAATATTATCTACTAGCGGTGTAGTTTGTGCTATTACAAAGGTTGATGAAAGAAAACAAACCTGATTGCCAGATGTTGACCATTGAGTCCCACGAAGGCCCAAGCCAGGAGGACATGAACCTAGAGAAAAGTCCAATAATTCTATTTTATCCTGCATGGATATAGTCAGCCTTCCTCAATATGGACAATCATGAGGCTAATCAACTCTATAAAAGAACATTACAGAACACAATAACAACTTACAATAAGTGTTGGCCTCCGGTGTTTTAATCGTTTCTGCAGGAAGCAATTTTGAGCATACTGAGTTCAGTTACAGCTAAATTCACCTCAGAAACCGCATAGTAGAAAACGAGTTTCACCTCAACAATAGAAGAGAACTTTGAGGAAAGTTTTGGGTCGATATAGCTAGGCCAAATTTCAGTCAACAGCTTATTCAACCATTCACAGTGCTCCAGTGGTGTAGTGGGCTGAAAATTTGAGAGAGATAGAGAGAAGAAAATGACATAGAATTGATGAAAACCATCATCCCGATGGTAAAACAGTACAACAATCAAAACCATCAAGAATGTTACCGAGGTGTCCAACACAATTTTCTTCCATTTTTTGTTCAACTCCTCTACAACTAGTTGCCGTTGAAAATTCCCATACTCCAAAAACAAAAAGAAGCACAAGATTTCATCAGTTCCAGTTGATAATCAGATAAGGAATCGGCATTAAATCAAACATTATGAAGAGAAATCAAGAATAGAAGAACTACCTGTAAGGTCGCCCACACGGCAATAGCTAGAGGGATCCAACTAGATAAAGAAAAAACCCATTTCTCGAAAGCCCAAGCAAGCAAAAACAGAGGAGCCAAGTATAGAAGAAAGGGATTCTCCATAACAGCATGGCGCAAAAGCTGAAGGGTTTCCACAACGTTGGATCTAAACGGCTTCATTTTTGCACTTTTCCAGTGCACCAGCTAAACAACTCGAACAGAAAAACAGAGTTTCATCCATAATTTTGGAAGGGCAGAGGAAGCATGAAAGTGGACATGGGGAGCTTCACCGATTGGTCCAGTATGGAATCAACGCAGAAGGGCATAAAAACGTGGGGAGGACGATCGGGTTCAGGCATGGGAATCTGAGGGAAAAACGCATAGAATTGATGCAACACTCAAACAAGAAAATGGAAAGATGGGGACTGGGATTAGAGCCCACGAATAATGGAAATCAAAATTCTTGGACGTGACAGATGCAAGGGAAGAGAGAGAGAGCGAGGAGAGAGAGAGAGTCAACAGGAAGTCAGCAGTAGAAAGCAGAGAATGAATTGGGGAATTCCGAAGAAAAAGCGCGAGTGTCTGTGTGTGGCTGTCACCGTAGCCGTAGGGAAGCTCGTTAAAAGTTATTTGTTTTATAATTTCTAGTACATAAAAAAAAAAAAAAAAAAAAAAAAAAAAAAAAAAAAAAAAAAAAAAAAAAAAAAAAAAAAAAAAAAAAAAAAAAAGTAATATAAGAAGTACTCAAAAACGTTTTCAAATGAAGTAATTAATTAATCCTTTTAAAGTACTAATAATTATTAAAAAAAAATAAAGAGGAACGTGTACCTTTATTTTCAATTTATTAATTATTTTATGCTTTTCTTAATTTCATTCTAAGCATATAAATAATTCAAGATTCCTAAAAAGGGCTTACTTGCTACACAAGTTTTATCGAAGGATATGCTAAAAAATATATATTTAAGTTAATTAAAATTATTAACAAAAATAATAATTATATAAAATCTAAAATGGAAAAAAAATATATTAATTAATTGATAATGAATGTGGGCCCCACGATTGGGTATTAGGTAGTTAAATTATTAAAAAAAAAATTAATTTAAAAGATGAAGAAAAGGAATATTTTTAATATACAACTCCAGAAATGGATAATCAGAGCATTTCTGAGTTACTTTCCCTTGCAATTATTATTAAAAGTGGAAGTCAATCCGGGGAATTTACACTCCTACCCTTCTAAAAACCCAACGTGAAATGAAACCCAAAAATACAAATACAAATACAAATACAAATACAAATACTACGGCTTCTCTACATGCAAATTACAAACAAAGGATCATTTCATTTCATTTCATTTCAATTTCATTTCCCCTTCTTGTCTTCCTTTTCCCTGTCCAGGATTACAGGAGCTGCTGGAATGCTGAACCACCATTCCTTTACTCTTCTTGTCCATCTCTCTGTGCTTGCTTTTCTTGGGGGTGAGTACCTTGTAAATGCCTCCAAGAACACCATTAGAAGTATGTATTTTGTGGGAAGAAATGCCAGAGTTAAGGCTATCACTAGCAGACACACTGCAAACTTCAACGTCGCCTGATCGGTTCGAGGGTGGTCGAAGACGTTAAATCACATACATACCATACGGGTATAGGTAAGACACCAATGAAACAGATTCAAACCTGAGGGAAAATGGCGAGCAGCAGAGCGCGTAGCTTGAGGAGAACGATATTCCCGTCTTGGATCAACTGTTCCACTTGAGAAATCGTGTTCTGAACGGCTAAAAGCTGCTCCATTGCATTCATTGCTGGAGGGGCAACGACCTTAACTTCGTCAACCGGGGTACCTCCTTGGTTGAAAAGTCGTGTAACCATCATGAAAACTGCCATGAATGCAAGTAACAGAGCCATGGCATAGGGCAGCCAGTCCCTGTGAAAACAATGTCCAAGTTCATTGTTGACATTTTTCCATACGAATGCTTCAACTTAACTCGAAGCTCAATGGTAAAGAAGAACATGCATTCAACTTAACTTGAAGCTCAAAGGTAAAGAAGAACATGCAAAGATGACTATGAGATCCCACATCGGTTGTTGGAGAGGAGAACGAAACACTTTATAAGGATGAGAAAATCTCTCCTTAATAGACACATATTAAAATCCTTGAGGGAAAGCCCAAAGATGACAATATCTACTAGCGGTGGGCTTGGGCTGTTACAAATGGTATTAGAGCTAGACACCGGGCGTTGTGCCAGTGAGGTGACTGAACCCCAAAGGGGGTGGACATGAGACAGTGTGCCATCAAGGATGCTAAGCCCAGAAGGAGGATGGATTGGGGGATCCTATATCAACTAGAGAAGGGAACGAGTGCCAACGAGGACGCTAGGCCCCAAAGGGGGGTGGATTGTGAGATCCCACATCGGGTTGGAGAGGAGAACGAAACATTCTTTATAAGAGTGCAGAAACCTTTCCCTAACAGACGCATTTTAAAAACCTTGAGGAAAAGCCCAAAAAGAAAAGCTCAAAGAGGACAAGTATTATAAATCAAATTCCAAACCATAACGATGGAACTGGCAACCAGACTTCATGGGATCTTCCCGTAATGCCGAACCAAGACAAGACGCTTAAAACCCAAGTTCTATATCTTGATACTTACCTGCAGATAGTGTAACTAGAGACCAAACAGAATGCCAAAGACTTCATAGGATCTTCCCATAGTGCCAAAGAAACAAGGTACATCCCAAGTTCACTCACTGGCAGCATTAATTCCTGCAGCACAACACAGCAAAGTAGATAATAGAGGCTAAGATTATTAAATAGCTACACAACAATCCTCTAATAGGCAACGCAAGACTAATACCTTCATCACTGCCAAATTCGTATCAATCCCATCTACTTTCGCTCCATCAACCGTCTCTCGAGCCATCACCACCTTTTCATAATTGTTTCTTGATTCCTTGACTGCTCTTTCCAATGGAGTCATTTTCCCAACAGCAATTTCACCCACAACAAGCTCATTTTCGTTCGAATTGCTTAAAGCTGTTCCCATTCCAAATCCCAAGTGAGAAGCAACGTCGAGTGCTGAGATTGAATACATTCCCTTTTCATGAGTAGAATTGTTCGTACGTTCATTCTCCTTCATTTCCGACATATTCGCAAGGGTTTCCAATATTAAGTCCCCACCTGGGAGCTGATCACAAAGATTAAACATGAGAAGCGACTCGCATCCAAGCGATGGTGTAGAACATATATCTTGAATGGCTTGTAAACGTAGAATTCCAAGTACAGCCTTTGAAAGCGCTTCACTCCTTTGAATTCCCTTGATCTGGAACTTGTTGATAAATCTATGAACATACAAAACCTCACGGATGATTGCCAACCAAAAATCTCGACGAGTATGGCCTTTAAGTTCAGGAAACTCGATCACTACTGGTTCAGATCTAAAAAAGTGCACACATTTACCCAACAAAGAAAATTGGTGAAAATCAAACTTGACAGCTCTTAATATTCTTATTGTTCATATACTAGACGTTTGCACCATTAACCCCAATCAATCCCAGCCCTGCCAACAAGAAAGGAATGATATACTTACAAGGAAATGGATTTATATAGAACCGCCTTATCGAAAAGCCGGGTGCCCCATGGTCCAGTCAATTCAGGTTTGATAACCTGCTTCAGATCATCAGATAAGTCGTATCTTTTTGCCTTGTCAAATGACACGACACGAAGAGCTTCGAAGTAAAGTGCATGATCTGTCAGAACCAACCTACCTGCACACATGAAAAAATAAAGGTGAAATAGAGATGTAATGAGTAAACATGCACCAAGAGGTAAAGGTGAAATAGAGATGTAATGAGTAAACATGCACCAAGAGGAACAAAGAAATTACTGAAATCATTTCATGACTCACCCGGCCAGGTAGAAATTCCAACATGTTCAAGAACTGGTTGTGTGGTGACTGTTCCATCCACTTCTAAAATCTTTTCTTCTCTTAATGATCTTTCAGACTGAAGAAGGTTCGACTGTGATAGGGTTTTCATTTTTTTTATCACTCTATCAAGATGAACATGTAATATTAGACTGAAAGTGTGAAACGAATAGATAATTTGACCTAGAAAAAATCGAAAGGAAAGGTACCTACTTTTCTAGCCCGCTCAGGTACTTGTCGTAAACAGAGAACTGAAGTCTAGCACCGGTTGATGAAGTCAGCGCCTCGAAAAGATTTTCACTAACAATCACGTTTGAAATTATGGGGACTGCTGGAGCGATTCGTGAGAAAGCCTCCACCCCAACTGATGCCTCTTCATCAATCTGTAATAAAGGTCAGCTACAGATGAATACTGAAAACACTAATATCAATAATTTCAAGAACAACAAAGACACATAATCTTCATATGCTCCATCTTCCATCGTTTTACCGAAGGTGTGGAAGCAAGACATTGTGGTCAATCAAATAAACATGCAGAAATGGGACAATATACGTGTCCGTTAATGAAACTATTCAGTCCGAGTATGAGCATCGTATACTTAAGTGATTCTACGAGAATTGACAAAAGTAATATGAAGTAAAATGGTAAAGTAACCTGCATATTGGTGGGTCATCTCAGATAAAAGGAAAGTCAGTAGAACCAGAGATAAACCTCTGAGAGGGCTAAAGGGCATTATCGTTATGCAAACATCACAGGAAATTTGTAATTTTGGTAAGTCTACAAGATCCAGTGAAATACGAAATGGGATCAAAAGAAGCATCTTAATGATCTAGCAACCTTCATTTTCAAATTTCAACTGTCTATATTTGAAGGATCGAGACACATGTAAAACCTATAAAACAAAGAACTTACATCAAGTAAAGGCTGGCTAGAACTTGCTGGGGCTTCCCAAGCTATCATCATGTCAAAGGTCAAGCGTCGAAATTTTTTATCACCCAAATAGCCCGTATTTCGTGTACATAGTGCAAGTGCCCTGAAACAGCAATACTCCAGCAAGTTTCTTGCATAATTTGAGGTAATCTTTAGTGAATCAATTGCCTCCGTATTAAAGCTTTCTTGAAGTTCGCTAGCAGAAACAGCAAGAATTCTGCATATTTGACATTGTAATGGATTGAACATCAATTTATTTAAATCCTTGAACACTAATTTACTACAAGGACAACTGAAAGAACAAGACGTGCTATTAAAAACATACTTAGTACATCTCCGAACAACCACATTGGCAAATGGAGAGAGCTCGCTTAGCCAATTTCTCTGAGCAGAAGGAAACTTTTCAATCTCTTCAATTTCTTCATCGAAAAAGCTTCGCTTCCCGAACAACCATTTCAATGAACTGTCCCTAACAAGCCCCTCGAGCGTACTTTTGGTTTTGCTGAGCACAGCCATCTTATTCAAAATCTTGCAATATTGTCGAGCTGATAGACACCCATACCCAATTAAGCACCATGCCAATCTCACACCTCCCCAAAGCAATATAGCAGGCGGCCAACACCTGATGAATTCACCCGACAATGTCACTTAAACAAGCAAAAGACTCCTACCTCGTACAGAACTAGTAACTATGTACTGAATTTCAGCTAATTACCCTCAATTTAATAATCCAAACAACTGCTCTGTTCGTATCAAAAACGAAAATAAATCAAGCAGAGTAATTACACGCTTGAGGAATCGTTACCTGAACACTGTAGCGATACCCTTCAATTGATTAAACACACGAGCAGAGTATCAAATTTAGTCAGCTAGGCAAAAACCCACCGCGTATAAACTTCATCGAAAACCCAAAACCCAAAACCCAAATTCTATCAATCGATGACAACCATACCAAACAAATAGCAGCTTCAAGGATTAGAACTTCGGAACCTTATCGCTCAAACGCAAGGGGTAACTCTCGTAATCCCTATGCTACAAAACCTCGCATCACGAACCCCTAAGCATTTATCTACAGGCCCACAGCGCCGATTCGCCGGATTCTGGGGGAATGAAGCGTGCTGACAGAGCAGCAAGAGTCGGTTCAATCAGTCGCCGATATCGCAAGGAACGTCAAATATTCTGTGATGGGTCGGGATCTTGATTCTTGCTGAAGATCAAGAAAATAAAATTGAAAAAGAAATTAAAATTCCAATCAGATGGGTGTGATTGTAGAGGGAGAAAGATGAGGCTTCGTCACATATGGCATTATAAGCTTGATGCTTGCCGCGAACACTATGGAGAGTATCCTCTATCGATGGGTAAACCTTTGTTCAGATGCGGGCACGTACAAAGTGAACAACGAGCGCGCTAATCTCTGATTGGCTAAAGCTTTTCCGAGTTGATCCATCTATCTACACCGCTTGATGGAATGACTTTTTAAAATACTTAGGAGTATTTTCTCAATTAAATTTCCAATTCTACCCTTTTTATTTACAAATTCTCCGTATATGTTATGGGCCCAATTATTATTGGGCCGGCCACATCGTTGCTATGGAAAAGCCCATTTGGGTTTTCAAGGCCCATATCTCAACTATCTTTGAAGCCCAATATGAAGATAAAATTAGAATATTTGAAATTGAAAAGAAAAGAGAGAATATTAGGTAAGCAATTGAACACAAGCTGACCCTCAAATCTTAGAAAATGGCTACAAAATGACACTAAACTTGACCACATTTGGACCCACTTCTCCTTTGCTTGTTCATGCATGTTCCAATTAATGTAACCAACCATGGAACGGGAGTCGAACCAACTCAAACCTTATTAAAAAGAAAAAAAAAAGAACACATGAGGCAGATTTAAATCGAGAAACCTAAAAATGAAATGTAATAATTAAAATAAAACTTAATTTAAAAATATTTGTTGTTTTATATTTAATTTTATTAGTAAAAAAAAAAAGTGCATTAGTTTCTTAATTATTAATGGTGGGGTATTTTCGTCTAATAATTTATTTATATATAAAAAAAAAACGATATTTATTAGTTATTGGATTTATTTTACAAGTAGTAATGATATTGGGTTTGGTTGGAAGAGGCCACCAATGCCCCATCTTTGGTTTGGGGCATCCACTGGCCCATTAAAAGCTGTCTCTCTCCCATTTTCATGGATTCATTGCATCTGCCTACACAAACACACAAAAATTAAATCATTCAAATATTCAATTCCCAACATCCAACGGATCTTTAAAACCCTAATCTCTAAGTGGGTTTAATAACGATTTCATTTTTAATTTCTTATTTTTTAAAAAAATTTATTAAAATTTTCAAATAATTCTAATTAAAAAAAAAAAAAAAA